>NC_056612.1:25299528-25564528 GCF_018340385.1 Cyprinus carpio | reverse complement strand
AAATCAGAAAATGCTGCCAGTAGCCAAAAAAAAAAAAAAAAAAAAAATTCAGCGTATGCATAAAATGTTATATAAATCAGGCGAATGATATATGGACAAACCCTTCTCTAAAACCCATCAGAATATAGATAGGAATAAAACAGTGAAGTTTAGTGGAAGTGCTGCTGAAGTGGATATTTTTATTAAAATATATGTATAAAATGTTATATAAATCAGGCGAATAATATATGAACAAACCTCTCTGAACAATTTATCGGAATTTAATAATAATAATTCATTTTATATATAGGGACCTTTCTCAGCACTCAAGGACACCGCACAATAAAAGTACAAACAAAGCAAAGAAAACAAACAAGAAATACCATATACAAAAGATTAAAACAGAATATAGATGATAAAACCACCAAGTGTTCCTGTAGCTCAAGTGGTAGAGCATTGCGTTAACAAGTGCAAGGTTGGTGGTTTGATTTCCCGGGAACACATGATAGGTAAAAATTGATAGCCTGAATGCACTGTAAGTCGCTTTAGATAAAAGCGTCTGCTAAATGCATAAAAAACAACAACAACAACAACAAAAAAAAAAACATAACGATTGGTTTATCTGCTACTGAAACATATTTCTGGCTTGCTTGCATGAGAAAAAAATAAAAATAAAATGTTACGAATGAGTTTAAAGATATGTATTGTAAATGTAATTTCTAGGCACAAAAAAATTATACTTATATATATAAATATGTTTAGTATTATATACTGTTATAATATTTATTTATTATTAATCACTTTCACTTTTTCAATTTAATTTTAGGAATTTTGATATCTACTTATGTGATTTATTATGTGGTTTATATAATTTAAGTTGTATTTTTAGTAATTCAATCAAATAAATAGTCCTTTAACTTAAACCTATTTCAATATATATATGTTTACTTTATCTGTAATTTATATTTTGTATTATTTAATCTTTATTTCAATCACCAAATGAAGACTAAATGGAGATTTGTGGCTCACTGCATCAAAAAAAAAAAAAAAAAACTCATTTTGAGAAAACGACCTTCAAAGATAATTGAAATCTACAGATAAATTGTAATAAAACGAACACTTAAATGTGTAGTTTAGATGGTTTCTGGCTACTAGTCTGAAAAAAAAGAAAGAAACATTATGTAAGCAAATCAGCCCAGAATTTCTAAATTGACCAGTGCATATAAAAAAAACAGTGTTTTTTCTTGTGGTTTCTTGCCTTAACTTGGAGCTATGAGGTTTTAGCCAAATTTGATGCCTTTAAAATGAATTTAGATTATTCTTTTCTGCTTTTGACCTTCACATAACTGATCAGCACCTCATCCCTCTCTTAGTTCCCTGTATGTCTAACTTCACGGCGGCCATGGGCACCGTCCTGTCTCCGGACTATCCCGAGGGTTACGGCAACAACCTCAACTGTGTTTGGCTGATCATCGCCGAACCAGGCAGCCGCATTCATCTGGCCTTCAACGACTTCGACCTGGAGCCTCCCTATGACTTCCTGACGGTGAGGGACGGGGAGTTGGCGGATGCTGTAATGTTGGGACGCTTCTCTGGGGCGGAAGTGCCTTCACACCTCACCAGCAACTCCAACATCCTCCAGCTGGAGTTCCAGGCTGACCACTCGATGTCCGGCCGAGGATTCAACATCACATACAGCAGTGAGTGCTTCTCTTTTGAATGTGTTTCATGTAGCGATAAAGATTTTGTTCTGAATAAATAAAGTAAAAACAGTAATATTTTTGCAGTTTAAAAAAACTGTCTATTTGAATATATTTTAAAATATAATTTATTCTTGTGATTGAAAGCAGATTTTTCAGCATGCTATGCATAATATTTTTGCTGTATTTTTTTTCCCATTTTCATGTTATCATATATATTTTTGAAAATAAGTCACAACATAAATTATTTTTATATAATGGTATTTTTATATTTAAAATGTTTCAATTTTATTTTAGTATTATTTATATACTTTTATAGCATTTTTATTATATTTAATGTTTTAATTTTTTCCATTTTAGTTTCATTTTAGTTGGTTTTTAATATTTCTATATAGCATCTATTCCTTTCAGTTTTAGGTAGTGAATAAATGAATATGTTATTTTACATAAATTTACATAATCGACATAAAATACATAATATGTAATAAAAATTCAATTACTTGCCAATGCAACATTTATGCATTTTATTTTATCTTTATGTGTTGTATTTACTATTTCTTTAGTTTTTTATTTTATTTTAATTTAAACATTATTTTAATTACTGAAACTGATTTTTAGTAGGTTTAGTACACTTTAGGCAAACACACACACACACACACACACACACACACACACACACACACACACAAATGTTCAAAAATGAATAAATAAATACACAGACAGACAGTATGCTACAGTAAATTAAAAAAGTGTAATGGTTGGAAAAAAGAATTAATACTCTTAAAAAAAAAATTGTGTTTGCTAACAACATTTTTGGCATGCAAAGCGTTGTCTTCAATCAGATTCCGAACAGCCTTCAAGTAGGACATATGGAAGGACATATTTTCCTCAGTTTAATTCATAAGCCATTTATCCACCAGCATCAAACAACTTAATCCTGTTCGCTGAACATCATACCATTAGCTCAGCCAAAATAATCCTCAAATGCCTGTGCGACAATGTACAGGACCCTAGTGTTTACCCACAATCCTCTGTTTCCTACATATGATATTCCATTATGCTTTCGCTCTTTCCTTTCCATTTCATTAAGTAAGTCACGTTGCAAGTAACAAGCTCTCTGCTTTGATGTTATTTGTTCAGCGTTTGGACACAATGAGTGCCCGGATCCCGGAGTGCCTATGAATGCCAAGCGCTTTGGTAATAATTTCCAGCTGGGAAACTCCATCTCAGTGGTGTGTGAGGAGGGCTTCATAAAGACGCAAGGCGCGGATACTATTTGTGTGTGAACTGGAGGCTGCCCCCTTCGAGGCGGGAAAGGTGATGTGGAGTGGTTTGATCCCCAAATGTGAAGGTAGGTTTCAAAAGTGTTTGTGTCCTCTAATCTTTTCTGTGGAATAAAGTTATCAAAGCTGAGCTCAGGAAACGCTGGCCTTTGAGTAGCCTTTGGATGTTTTGCAGAAAGATTATCGAATTATCTAAATTGCATCCCTTGAACTCATGGTTTAGTTCCACTTATTATCAGAGTTGTTGTATTAACAGTACAAAAGACAGAGGAAATGGCGAAAAACATTCTGTAAACACCAGCTCTGATTAGAAAATATTACTTACCTGCACCTGCATCAAACAAGAGTTTGCATTATTCCTCAGATTTTTCCACAGGTGAGGGATGGGGAGAGAACCTAACACTTTTTGACCTTATCAAGTTGTGTAAATCTAGTTTGTGTAATTTTTTATCCACAGTAATTTCACACTTGTCTAGTACAAATATGTGGCTTTGTAAATGTTGTTATTTTAGAACGTGTGGAAATATTTATACATATTTATATTTATATATTTATGTTACAAACCCGCTTTAGTTTGTGCCCCGTGCTCCCCTACTCTTAACAACTAAGTTCAGTGGAATGCCTAAAACAGCTTAAAAAATCAGCCAAAACTAGCCTGACTGGCTAGTCTGGTCGGTTTACAATGGGAATAACTGATCTGACCAGGTAAAAGCGGTAGAAAAGCCTGCTAAACTAGCTATCACACTTCATGAGACCAGCAAAGACAAGCTAGCCAACTTGGGCTGGTTTTACCCTTTTTGACAACAGAGACATACTCTTAAATGTGAAGGTTTTGACTTGTTACCAAGTGCAGTGGTTGTAGGGATAACTAGGATAATTTTCTTTTTGCTGAAATTTTTTTTGTCTTTTTTTGCAAAACCGAATATGTGAATTTACTGGCATGCAGAAAGTGTTTCTGAATGGATAAAAAAAAAATGTGGTTCGCTCCCCTGGATCTTTTTTTCCTGCTGTTTACAAACACCGGTTTGATTTCTCAAGACACTCATTTTAGTGAAATCTGTCAGGTAGCAGGAGTGTTTTGTGCGTCTTATTAAAATAATTGCTCGCAGCACCTTTAAATCAAGAACTTTTTAATCTCCAAAGACATTCAGAGACACTGTACTGCAACAACAGTTAATAAGAAGAGGTTTCTTTGTTTGAATCGAAGTGTTCTTATAAACATTCTGCTGCCATGTACATAAAATGTTTCCTGCAGCGCCCTGCGGAGGCCATTTCACCGCTCCGGTGGGAGTCATTCTGTCCCCGGGGTGGCCCGGCTACTACAAAGATTCCCTGAGCTGTGAGTGGGTCATCGAGGCCGAGGTGGGACGCTCCATCAAGATAAGCTTTGACAAGGTCTGTTGGATAGCTCTGAGAATAGCAACACACAGAGGCATTATTTGGATTCATGTCTGGAGGCATCAGCTCTCCAAGGCGACAAATCATTTCGGCACATATCAGGGTTAGAAAAAGCCGAAGTAGCAACATATTCATAGCCATCTTCATCCAGGGTCCTTTGGGTGTGAAGGCCGCGTTGGTTTTTATAAAGTCTCAATGTAACAGTCTGCCGAGTTAATAAAGTATAATGTCAAATGTAATTGAATCGTAAGCCTCAGCTGATCATGGCAAAGTTCACATGTAGATACGTCTGAAGGATGCTATTGCTTCCGAGTAATGTTTGTCATAGCGCATAGACCGAGAGCGCAAGGGAGACGGTCACCATTAGTGTCTGTATAAATGATTACATAGTGTTATGTCGACGGGCTTGATCCATACGCGTGCTGTTTGCCGTATAAATCTATCGCTGAGCGTGGTGCCCATCGAGGCCGTCTGTGAAAGGGAAATGGAATTAATCTATATCTTGATACAAATGGTTGACTTTATTTCATTAGCACTGCAATGCTTCCCAAGAGTAGGGCATTGAAATAGCATCAGATCTGGAGTTTGATCTAGCAGACTCCTGGGAGCGCACGCCTCGAGATGTATCACAAAAGCAGAGGACTCGACTGGGCGAGCAGAGATTGTGTTTTATTTCCAGCACTTTGGCTTTTCACTGAAATCATTTCAATTCTATCATCGTTAACGCACCCTCATGTACAGCAATCCTGTAGGACTTTCTTCTGTAAAATACAAAAAGAGATATTTTGATAAATTCGCTGGCTGCTCTTTTGTATGAAATGAATGAGAATGTGGACCGAAGTATCTTGCTCTATTTGTCACAGAATGATAACATATAACATGATTTAAAGGATTTGGAATATGGTGCACAAGTCTTGCTGTATGAATATCTTACACGTTTTAGAATAAAAAAAAAAAAAGAAAAATTATGGTACTTTTTATGTAACTTTTGTAGCTTTCAGCCCCTGATTATTGTTATTATATATACTTTCATTGCTTGGAAGAGAGAAACTAGGTCGTTATGTAAAAGGTGTTATTTTACTGAAGACAGAAAGCCATACAGGTTTGGAACAACATGAGGGTGAGTAAATGACCGTATTTTCATTATTAGCTCAACTATTCCATTAAAGCAAGCTCACTGCGGTAGATCTGTGTTTATTCGCACATCACAAAGCAGTTTGATCCCATCAATAAACAGCAGCGTGAACACTGGCTGTGCCTGTGACTTCTCATTAAAAGAGGCGGTCAATGAGGAGCAGTCGGGCAGCCATGGATAATGAGCTATGGATGTGTTTGTGTGTGTGGATAGAAACACATTTCACGTCGTAATATTTATTTTCTCTTTTCTTTGATCTGTTTTTTTTTTTTTTCGGCAGGTTCCAGACAGAACTCAATTATGACTTTCTAGAGGTTCACGATGGGCCTAATCTCCTCTCGCCCCTAATCGCCTCTCTAAATGGCACCCAAGTCCCTCAGTTCCTGTTCAGCAGCGGCAACTTCCTGTATCTTCTCTTCACCACCGATAACAGTCGCTCTAACAGTGGCTTTAAGCTCTTTTATGAAAGTGAGTCAGCCGTCTTTATAGACCGGGTGCCTTTTGCCTGAGAAATGATATTTCAACCCGAATCGTATCTGTCTCTTCACACAAGCAAACAGCTTGAGGATTTTGCTTTGCAGTATTCTGTCTCACTCTCTTTATTTCTTGACGATTCTGTCTTTTTCTTTTCCCTTTTCACCCCATTTTTTTTTCCCGATTTGGTGTGCTTTATTGGCTTGAGAAAAAACTGCATTCATATTGCCAATCCATTTCAGCACAGCTGCATGCAATGCAAATTAAATACTTAATTTGATAGTGATACCAGAGTAAGCAAGTAACATTAACAAATAAAATAATCATAAATGTAATGTGCAGTACAATGCAATAAAATACAATGTAATTTTATGTAAGTTTATACAGCTTTTTCCTTCCCCCTGAAACTATACATTTGCCTTTGATGCACAACAAAATAAAACTGTAAATGAAATTGACTATACCTTCAACTATATCTTTAAATTACATAACATAATCTCATTTTGCGTTCGCTGTGCTTCAGGCGTCACTTTGGACACTCACTCATGTTTGGACCCCGGCGTGCCCGTAAATGGGATGCGTTACGGGCAGGACTTGGCCATCGGCTCGGTGGTGTGGTTTGGCTGCGAGCCCGGATACAGACTGAGCCACGAGGAGCAGTTGGTCTGTGAGAAGAACCACTGGTGGAGCCACCCTCTGCCGACATGTGACGGTAAGCTGTCATCTCAATTACACGTCTCAATTAGACTAATTAACGCTGCTCATTTAAACAGTTCTTTGATTTCTACATTCACAACAATTTCAAGAATATTCAGCAGCATTTTAATTGAAGTCTGGCTGTATATGCATATGATAATTCTCATCACATTCAATTCAGACTGCAAACGTACATCCCATCTAAAATCAGCAGGAAACACCAGTTCCAAATAAACCCAGTTCTCTTGAATCTAAAATCAGTGTAATTGCTGACTGGTTATTTGTATAACAGTGTATTTAAAGATGCACAATAGGTATGTTGCCAAAATTGTATTAGCTTTGTTTTCTATAGTGTCAAAAGAATAATTAATAGAGTCATTAAAGAACTGGAATCGTAATGATTCACTTCCCTATGCATTATATATAGAGGGTTCAGCTCAGAGTGTTACTGCATATTCTATTCTTAAAAAGTCTGAGTTCTTTTTTATGAACAGCTGTGGCACTATGAGAGCTGACAAAAGACTTGGTCTATTCAGCTGGACGTAATTGTCAGCATAAGTGTGAATTTGAAACCAGAAGAATTTGCTGGAAATGTTTGGTTTGTTGGCAGACTTTCGACCGATGCTCTGAAATCTCTGTCAAGACATCTAGTGTTTGTCGTTTTTCTAGAACTTTCTTCAAGTCAGAATGAAATTGCTATCCGCAGCCTGTTGTGCTTGCGTAATGTGACATTTCTGAGTTCAGTGAAATAAAATGTAGAATTGTGATTGTATCAGTCAGGAACCGGTACCTGAATCGCTACCAGAATGTAGCAATTTGATTGTAGGAGCAAGATGTTGTAGACGAACCATTTTTATTTGGAACAACAGTAGGAACTTTATCAAGAAAGTAAACAGGGTCCTTTTTGTTTACTTTAACCTTCCGGTAAAATGTTCTTGTTTCCAAAAGGGCACTCTTAGCAGGTCTGGCCCATTTGGCGTATTCAATTTTAATGACTTTGTGTCATTCTGAATTAACTGAATACGGAGGAAATATTTTGGGTACTTGACGGTGCCGGAGGGGAGAAAGAAAGAGATTTAGGCAGATGTTGAGCCCGAGGCGCTAGACTCTGTTATCGTCTCACGGGGAGTGAAGCTGACATTCATTATCATTAAAGGTGAAGTCACTGAGGAAATCTGTCTTCATTCCTCAAATTCTGAGGTTCGGGTCTTAGTTTGGACATCACTGACTATGACTGCATCCCAGTTTGCACATTGTGGCTCTGTTCCAAAACTTTGCAGCATTTTAAGGCATAATAAGTTTGCTACCAAAAAGAAAGAATAGATACAGCTTTGTTATGTAGCCTAGCCTTCTAGAATACCTTCTTTTGGTTAAAAACTATGACAGAATGAATTTTTGGTATCCTTCTTGGAGAAGATGGTCCCAAAATGCATTGTGATGAAGTCAGTGAGTTATACTTGTAATTTATTTAAGACTGTTAATATATAGATAACACTAACCCTGTTAAAAGTGGTGTATTTTACCAATACAGTTGTGTGCAACTTATTATCTTAGCAATATGCTAATACCATTTAAATCAACTGAGAGTCAACAATCACATGCACTTTGACTGTACTGTATATACATACAGTGTAAGATTTGTGCGTCATACTTTTAGTATGTATTAAAAATTATGTGAACTGGGTTGCAGGCCTATGTCTCATTGTGGACATAATAGTAAAGAGTGAACACATCAGTATTTTGCAGATAAATCTAAAGCATGCCATTTCCCATCTAAAGCAGTTTAATTTAAGCACTTAAAATGTTTGAAAATGTTAGCTCGGATTCAGAATGATTTTCTGTTCCATTTCATGATGTTATCGCTGACTGTTACTAGTTTTCAGTCAAGTCGCAGCATGGGACTAAAATGTATTTCTTTGGTTTGACCATTGCTCAAGATCTATATTTGCCCCAATCAATAGCCTAAGCCCTGCTGAGATAATGCCACTAGCCTATTTCAGCTTCTGGTTTAGTAGAAGACCCTATGATAAGGTTTCTTGAGACACCTTGAGTCGCTTTTCAATTGACAGATTGTGTTCACAATTAGAGATGAGCCACGAGTTTCAGATTTTCTGATTGCTTTCATCACCAAAAGTTTATCCGATGCGTGTGATTTTCTTTTTCTTCTTTTTTTTCATCTGCAGTGTCACTTCAACATTCCTTGGCAGATGTTAGCACAACACTTAGCTTTGTTTATACATTTTAAAATGTATCAAAATTCATTCTCGTTGGCACACAAATCTGAAATATTTAATAAAATAGAATGTGATAAGCATTCATGAGTGAAGTACTTTTTAATTTTTACATTATTTATGCATCATTTATGCATTTGGAAGACACTTTTTTGCTGTAAGCATTTTTCTAAATGAGTTCATGCATTCCCATGTTTGTTTATTTCATTTTTCATCTGCAGTCTGCACAGATTTCATGTAAATTGCCACATTCATTTCAATGCACCAATGCACCATTTTACAAAAAGAGCCAAACAAAGCAGAATTATTTTCTATTGTAAATCATTTGTAAAACCATTCTTACATAAATTGCCGTATTCAGTTTAGTGTGACGTTTTACATGAATATTGGACCATTCCAAACACAAATGTCTGTGCAAATTCAGAAAACCACTTCTTACCTAAATAGTGATGTGATGAAACCATTCTTACCTAAAATTGCAATCATTTTAGATAAATGTTTTTAACAATGATTTTGCTCTTTCTTTTCACAAACGGCTTATGCAAAATTGTTATTTTGACACATCATTTATAGAACTGGTAGACACTTTTGTGCATTTTTTTTTTATTTGTGTTAATGCATTTCCTGGGAATCAAGCCCATGATTTTGATAGCTTTATAGACATCTCAGTGACATATGTGCGTTTACTTTTTGTGTGCAATTAGAGTTTCAGAAATTCTGTATTATTAGGACTGTTCACTAAGCCAAGCGTTATTATTAATGTTGCTCATACTCTAAGATTTGAACAAGCTTCTAAGACTAAGTTTTAAAATTAGCACGTCACACACCGTTTGTTTGAAAATAAATGCACGGACATGCATTGAAGAAGAATGTCATCGAGACCTGTTGTTGGACTCTTCCGACTCAAGCCAGTGATCAACCACTTTGAAACGGCATAGCAGTGCTCATGCAATCACCCATAACCTCCTAGCACCATGGCAGAGAGTTTTGCATGGACAGTAGCACTCATTCATTTTCATAGAAAACCTTTCAGTGACAAAGTAAAGTGTGTGACCTTTTCTAGAGACAATGGCAGGTGGAAAGTAGCTCAAAGTAGAAGAATTTGTTGTTACTCTCGTTAACCTTTCAGTGGTATTTTTTTTACTTCCGGTGAAGGTTGCTCTGCTCTTTGAATTCCCTCAGCTGAACACTGCTTATCTCAACAGAATTCCTGCACAAAACGGAGCACTAAAAGTGATACAAGAACTTTTGCATATGTGCTTCCTGTAAAGTTTCAGTTCTTTTTTAATATTCCACACATGTCTTCCTGCAGCTCTGTGCGGAGGCGATGTCCGGGGCCCAGAGGGCATCATCCTTTCTCCTGGCTTTCCAGAGCTCTATCCCAATTCATTAAACTGCACGTGGACTCTGGAGGTCAGCCATGGCAAAGGTACGTTCACAGGAGATTTCTTCTTGTGCTGTCAGTAGAACATGAGGTCTCGCTTTTGACATCAGATCTGCCTTATTGGTGTCCATGAACACATTCAAGTGTGGATGTTTATTTACTGAACACCAGAGGTGGGTAGACTAGCCAAAAACTTTATTCAAGTAAAAGTATTTATAGAAAGAATTACTCAAGTAAAAGTTAATGTAATAATCCTAATAGTTACTTGAGTAAGAGTAAAAAAGTATCCAATGAAAAAACTACTTTCGTAAATTTCCCGGTACGAATGAGAAACTGCTTCAGATGTTTCAGTGCTTGGGGGTAACTAAACAAATCATTCAAACTGATTTGTGAACCAATTCAGACTGTTTTGCGACATGTTTGATGTAGGCCTTGAGCAGAGTCTCTCAAAAGAGGGATTCATTCATGAATGAGGCTTGGTCATCGTTATTGCCCAGTAAAAAAGAGAGAGTGATTGTGATTGGATTTGAATATATTTAAATATATTGCATTAAAATTAAGTAATGAGAGGAAGGTCACAGTGTAGCGGAGTTAAAGTACAGTTTTGTTTTTAATTATTTATTTTTTTAAATGTACTCAAGATAAAGTACCCACTTTTAAATCTATATGCACTGTATTATCCTATATATTCATTATATTTTGCATTACTTGTTCGTAATGTGTTAATGGATGTTGAAATTAATCTGGCAAGATGATGACAGCATTTTTTTTTTTTGTAATTTGAGTGGTAATTATTACATTTAAAAATAAATAGCAATTTAATAGTTTGCACTCTGCTCTTAATTGTAACCTTTAATAATATAATAATCCCTAGTTTAAAGCATTTGATGAGATGGATATCTTTATCCTTCATTTATTTGAAGACACAGCCATAATTTTTCCACTTAACACCTTTTTTTTTCTTAGATTCCAAGTCATTTTTTTTTTTACATGATGTAGAAGTAAATAATTGGTGTCCACATCTGATGCCTCCTCTTCTCAGGTGTGCAGTTCACGTTTCATGCGTTTCACCTGGAGGATCACCATGACTACCTGCTCCTGACGGAGAACGGCAGTTTTGTGCGGCCCCTCGCCCGGCTCACCGGTTCGCAACGACCCCCGCCAGTCAACGCTGGGCTCTACGGCAACTTCAAGGCTCAACTTCGCTTCATCTCAGACTTTTCCATCTCCTTCCAGGGTTTCAACATCTCTTTTTCAGGTGAAAGAAACGGTGTATACCATTTGAATTTATGGTTCATTCATTCATTCATTCATTCATTCATTCATTCATTCATTCATTTATATTTTTTCAATTAGTTTCATTTGCTTCATTCCCTAATTCATTCATTTATATTTTTTTGCAATGGATAACTGTAAATTATAAGAAATAGTTAATCCAAAATAAAAATTTTGCAATTTTTGTGCATCCCAATGTTATTTTGTTCAAGGAAACAAAATTTTCCATTTCACTAGGCACCAAAAAAGTATAAAAAACCTTCCTTTAAGGTCAGCGTAATGCATTGTTAGAGGTCACACCATTCTGATAAAAAGCATCTGCAATCCACCTTATTTAGTGTAAATTGTTGCATTCAATTTGATGCAACAGTTTACGAACAGAGCCAGCTATTCTGAGCAAAGCAAATTGAATTTTTCTGTTGATCATTCATAAACCATTCTTACATAAATTGACGTAATCAGTTCAGTGTGGCAAGTTACATAAACATCAATCCTCACAATTTTCTGTGCAGATTGTTTGTAAAACCATTGTGAAATGATAAACCTTTTTACACTTGAAAATTTGCTAGCAGTGTAATAATTTACATATGGATGATTTTTTTTTCTTTTAATGAGAGTGATAGCCGTTACCATCCTTTAGTAGAAGATATGATAATGAATCTTAATCTGAGGATAATATCGAAGGTTATTCTAGGACAAGAGCAGTCGGTGTCGTCATCAATGCCTACAAGCCTGTTTCTATGAAAAGTCATAGCAGCAATTATATATAGATGGTGCTCTGTACATTGATAAAGGTAATCAATTGGCAACAGCTTGAGCTTCTTCTCAGTGGCTTATTGAAAGTCTGAGACTTATCAGTGTAGCCGGCAGTCTTCTTGTCAGACTTTAGCGGTGAACTGCTGGCTGATATTAGAGCTGGCTTTGGGCTGCGTTCTTCATTAGTCACAGATCCCCACTGGATCATCCTGCTGCGCTGCACGGTCACCACGGATACCCACTGGGCACTGGGTTAAACTGGGCTGCCGTCTAATGGAATTAGTTGATCCACCTTTTAACGTAAAAGTGGAAAAGAAACCTATTTGACAGCTAAATATGAGCTCATAGTCGAGAAACCACCAGGAAGCCAACCGTATTTTAAAGCAGTTGCACCAAATACCTGTTCATGACTGGTTACTGTAACTTTGGCTAACACTTTACTTAAAGCCTTTATATATAATGCATTATACAAGAAAATTTAGTATTGGTTTTAATGTGTAAATTATGCCTTGTAATGCACCTTATAATGCATTCAGTAATCTCATGAATAATTAGAACCACAGTTGTAATTCATTACAATATTTATCTAGTCATTGTAACACATTTAGAAAGTATAATGCATTAAAACACATGACTAAAAAAACTTCAAATATTATAATGCATTTTACCTTTGGTTAGAAATATTTATGAAATTATGTAATGCATTACAAAGTACATTATGAATACCTTTATAATGCTTTACACATAAAGACTTTAAGTAAATGGTTACCTAACTTTTTTGCTTTTAACAGCAATAACAGCCTTTTAAAAGAGTAGTTCATCCTAAAACAATTTTTTTTCTTTTTTATGTTTTCCCATGTCATTACAATCCCGTGTGTGTCTGTGTGTGTGTTTTCCCAGGAATATTGTTAAGAATTTTTACACAGCTAATTTTCCATTCAACTAATCTCCAAGCTCTTTCGTGTTAGAGACAGGGTTATTATCGTTACCTAAAACTATAATTAATGGGGGAAAAAACTTTATTTCAAATAAGCTATTAAATATATTTTAATTGTCATTTTTGGCTGAACTGTTTCTTTTAGGTCAGCATGATACATTGTTAGAGGACATGCTGTTCTAAAAGAAAGTTGTGAGAAAAGCCCATAGGGTTTGGCTCATGTTTACTGAGCCATCATATACATTAATTAAGGACTTGAGTTATGAGTACCCATACAATTATCCAGAAGCCAAGTTCCTGTATTAGCCTAATATATATTCCCCAATGAAAACTGCGGTTGACCTTTTTCTGGTACTGAATATTGATGGGATTGACACAAGCAGACATGCATAATGCGAAAAATATCAGGCATGAAACTGCAGACAAAAGCTTTCCACCATTAACATTCCAGCATTAATGTTGAAAGTTCAAGGACGAGAACTGATATTTTTACGTAATATGAAATCTATTCAATTTTCTGTACAGCACAGAGAGACAAGGTGGAAGCTTTCATATGCTGAACACATCAGGTTTCTAAATAGATTTGAAAATTTGATATTAGAGCTCAGAGGAAGCAAAAGTGACAAACAAGCAATTCACGTCATTGCCATCGACCATCGAACATATGAACTCATTGCTCCTCTGCACCGAGCGCCGGGATATAATTGAAAACGCAGCTGCGGTCGTACGCTAACCATATCATTGCATATCATTTACATATGTGGAAATGATTCACACTGTTTCTATCACAGCTCTAATTGATTGTTTGAGTGTTTGCAGATAACCGAGGGTAAAAGTTCGCTCTCTGTTTACTCTGTGAATCAGGATGTGATGTTAAATGAGACATTGGTTGAAGATCAAAACTGGAGTGCCATGCTAAATAAAGCAAAAAGAAGACCTGGGTGTCTTTTATCAGAAATAAATTAGAAAACACTTTAATAACAATTATTGTGACAATTCTTCTGCCAAATACTTGACAATAATTTAAATGTTATTGCATAATTTACAGTAATTAGCACTCCTCAGGCAAATAAGTATTAAAAATATTTCCTATAGAATGGGACGTTAACAAGTTACTAAGCTAATAGTGCATCCCTTTAAGCACAAAAACACAAAGTACAGAAAAAGACAAAAAAAACTTTTTTAATGTTACTTTTTTATCAGTACTTTTTGGACATTTAATAGCAATTTTAGAGTTTTAGCAATAGAGTTTTATTTCTGCTTATTTTTTAAGCTGCTTACTGTTTGCAGTATCTACAATGCATCAGTGATTCTTAAAGGAACAGTTCATCCAAAAATGTCAATTTGCTGAACATTTACGCAGGTCATCCAAGATGTAGATGAGTTTGTTTGTTTATCAGAACAGGTTTGGAGAAATGTAGCATTCCATCACTTGCTCACCAATGGATGCTCTGCAGTGAATGGGTGCCGTCAGAATGAGAGTCCAAACAGCTGATAAAAACACCACAGTAATTCACAAGTAATCCACACCACTCCAGTCCATCAGTTCACATCTTGTGAAGCGAAAAAGGTGTGTTTGCAAGAGAAAACTCCATCATTAAGAGGTTTTGACTTTAAACTCTCACTTCTGACTAAAATATCCATTATCCATAATCCATGATAATGCTTTCTCCAGTGAAAAAGTCAATCTCCCGTTGTCCTCTCACATCAAAATCCAACAACATATTTCTTTAGAACAGGTTTGGACTGCTTTTGCTTGTAAACCATGCTTGATCAGTGCAGATTTCTCTCCTGATTGAGATGAGACACCTTTTTCACTGGAGAAAGCAATATTATGGATAGAGGACTCATATTTTTCATAGTTGAAAAAGTCTTAATGATAGATTTGTTCATTACAAATACATACATTTTCAATTCACAAGACATAAATGGACTGGAATTGTGTGGATTATTGTATATTATATATTAATCAGCTGTTTGGACTCTCATTCTGACAGCACCCATTCACTGCAGCGGATCCATTGATGAACGTGCTGTAATGCTAATTTTCTCTAAATCTGTTCCAATGAAGAAACAAACTCATCTACATCTTGGATGGCCTGAGGATGTGGAAATTTTCTGTGCATAATAATTTCTGGGTGAACTATTCCTTAAAAATGCTGCCTATGTCAGCAGCTCACTAGGTTTCAGAATGAATTCCGTTAGTTATTCCTTTAGTTTTTACAGTTTACATGAATTGTTTGTCACATCCTGCAAGCTGTATTACAATAAGTTTTAGCATACAATAAGGTTCAACCTGTATAGCATAATGCACCAGCAAATGAGGTCATCAAGGAAAGTTTCCCGCTAAACTTTTTGCCTGTTTGTTTCATTCAGAATATGATTTGGAGCCATGTGAGGACCCTGGTGTGCCCCAGTTTGGCAGGCACAGCGGTGGCAGATTTGGCATCGGCGACACCCTAACGTTCTCCTGTGACCTTGGTTACCGCCTGCAGGGTGCTCGAGAAATCTCTTGCCTGGGCGGTGGGCGGCGCATATGGAGTGCACCTCTGCCAAGGTGTGTGGGTACGTGGTCAGCTGCTCTCATTCGCTTGGATGTCCAGAGTTTGACAAGTCTCCATGGTTGCATTCGAGCTCAACGAGCTGTACTCTATGTTCTAAATGGAGTAATAGTGTACTACTCAAAGCAAGCTGCACAGTATACTGTATACCACATATTATAGACCTAAAAAAGAAATTGACTTAAAACTATTTTCACTCAAAATTTCGCTGGAAATTGCAAAAGATACATTAAATTAAATGTGAAATTCTGAAGTAGAAAGACTGCAATTGTATTTTCTACTGAAATGTACTCCAGTATCTTCAAAAAGTATTTTTCAGAGTGTACTTATAGTACTACTTGCAAAGCATGCATTTTAAGTGGTGTTATCCTAAAAGTTATAACATGCAAATAAGTTTCATGTTTAATTTAGTGATTTGCACCTAGTTTTGGAAGTAAATATGGTTATTAGGCATTTTTTTTAAAACAATGTTGAGACTTTTCTTAGACTGAAGTAGTGTTTTCTTGTAAAATGTACTACAATCTTTGTTTTATTTACACCTTTAAGAAATAATTTTTAGAGTGTATTTATAGTATACTATGAATATACTACTATTTACTAAAATAGTGCTTCATGATTAACATTTTAAATGGTAATGGTATTATAAAATGCAAAACATGTTTCATGTTTAATTAATTGATTGGCATCTAGTTATGGAAATAAATGTGGTTATTTATCGACTTTTTTTAATCCAATTTTGAGTACAATTTCTTACCCTTTGGCAGAGAAATCAAATAATGTGTCATAAAAGAGAAACTGCAGATGATTTTTCTTCAAAAATTGAGCACATTGCATTGATACAGTACTGACTCTAATGCAACTAATGAGTGACCAAATATTCAGTGTTTTTACTACTGCATGTTTTGATGATATTTTGTCCTTCTGGATACCTAAATTTTTGCTTTTTCCTTTATTTCCCCAAATTTACACTTTTTTTTTATTGATTTTTTTTTTTGTATGTAACGGTTCCCCATTGTCCATAGCTGAGTGCGGCTCAACCGTTTCCAAGAACGCCGGTGTTCTGTTGTCCCCAAACTACCCAAACAATTACGAGAACAACCACGAGTGCATCTACAACATTCAAGTACAAGCAGGAAAAGGAATCAACATCTCAGCTAGCACCTTTAATCTGGCTCAAGGCGACGTTCTCAAAGTAAATATTACCTATACACTGTTTGCCAGTTTGTACAAGTCTGCAACACACATTCAATTGATTCTAAAACACTGTGCCAAAAACACTTAATTTAATTGAAAATGTAATTTTTTTATGCAATATTCTTCTATTTGCAATGCATATTAATGCTTAAAACAGTGTATTGTTTGCTTAGCAACACATTAACGCAAACCCAACGTTTTTTCTGCCATTTTATTTGAGCGTTTAATTGTTTTCTTGCTATTTGTTTAAGATGGTTCAGAGAACATTTGAAAGTAACATTCCCATAATGTTTGCAAAATGATGAAAATGTTACATTCCCATAACCAAGATAAAATGTTTTTAAAGTTTAAAAAAAAATGGATTTCTGATAGTTTTCATAACATTACTAAAACATTCTTAGAGCGTATTTCATTAGCTGAGAAACTTTATAGACTTTTCTGGTCTGTTTTCCCAGTTGTATGATGGTCCAGACAACACGGCAGAAGTTCTGGGAGGTTTCTCGGGTTCCTCTTTGTTGGGTCAGTCATTGACCAGCACGTCAAATCACCTGTGGCTGGAGTTTTATTCTGATCAAGAAGATACGGCCGAGGGTTTTAAGATGGTTTACACCAGTAAGTCTTCTCATACTCTTAATTTCTTCCAAACCGCTTGTAGAAACACACACACATTAGAGCTTCCAGTCTTTAATCTGTCACAACCAGTCTTAGTTTACATGACTTAAGTAGCCCTTCGCAAGCTGCCTCCGTGGTGTAGCTTTTATTACCGAAAAGTGAAAATAAAATCAACCTGCGTTCATTAGGCACTTGCTGCAGACATCAGTTGAACTGAGTTCATTTGGAGTGTTAATATTCTTGTTAAGAGCTCAGAAACTCCTGAAACTAGTCTAGTGTCTCCCACAAGCTAACAGAAGCAGTAATCGAGTGGGACATGTAACATCAACAGCGTTTCACTAATATTTCAGACATGATAAGCTTTGATGATAATTAAATTCAGTCCTAGTAAGACTGCAAATGACTGTACTTTTATTAGTCCCATCTGGATTTCATGAAGTTGCAATTAAAATGGCTTTTCTCGCACAATGCTTCGCCATAATTTACTGATAAATGAGAGTCCGCTGTGGGAATGTGTCTGATTGCTGAACTCCTGCACCCTTGCTAAAGTTCCAACGTTTTTAGTCTTCTTAAAGATTAAATCAAAACTCTGGGTTTCATAAGAATTTTTTTTTTTTTTTTTTTTTTCAAATTAGTCTCTTATGCTCACTAAGGCTGCATTTATTTTTATCAAACATACAGTAAAATAGTGATATTGTGAAATATTGTTTTAATTTAGAATAATAGTTTTCTATTTGAATGTATTTAAAAAATGTGAAAAATGTGACGCAAAGATTTATTTTTTTTTTTATGCACCAGTTATTAAGAGTTATTTGATTTTTTTGTATTCATTTTAATATGCTGATTTGCTGCTCAAGAAACATTTCTGATTATTATCAATGTTGAAAACAGTTAGGCTGCATATTTTTTATAAAAAACTGTGATGCATTGTTTTCAGGATCCTTTGATGAATAGAAAGCTAGAAAGAACAGCATTTATTTGAAATAGAAATTAGTTTTTTAACATTATAAATGTCTTTACCTTTCAATTTTGGTCGATTTAATGCGTCCTTGCTGAATAAAAGTATTCATTTCTTTCTTTCAAAATAAATCTTACCAACTCTAAAATTGAACAGTATTGTACATCTAAAGGTGTACATTTAGTATACATTTGATATTGTACAAAAATAGTCAGAAATGAACATGCACTAAGTGTCTAACATCATTAAAAATTGGCTTTGGTAAGTAAATAAAATGTTACTGTTTGTTAGTACGAGTGATTTACAAAACTGTAAGAAACTATTTTTAATAGGAACTGAAATTTAGGATGTTTTATCAGATTATAAGAATGATAATCTGACCATTGTGGATGTAAATGACAGGAGCGAATCTAGATGTCATTGATTGCCACATTACATTTCACAAAATATTTATTTGGAATAATAATGTGAAATACAGTTTTATGGGCAGGTGTAATAATTAGTTCATTTTGGATGCTTTGTGTACGTTTCTACGTAGGGATGCGGACAGATGTGCATGAGATTTCCTGCTCACACTCAGTCTTTGTGTCATAAGCCACCTCTCACCTCACAGTGGAATATATTAGCTCAATTAATTTTCATTTCTGGATTAATATCTTTATTTCATTGTCTGCTTGAACTGTATAATTGTTCCCAGCACTCACTGCGCCACACACATGGTTTATTGCTTTTGTAATGAAACCCTTTGAATTAGCGGCATCTTATGCATGGATTATTAGTGCCATTGAGAAAGCACAGAGACTCTTAATTTCCTTTGTTTGAAATTATAGGTTTTTCTTTTCTCATGAGAAGTTTTCTAATGTGTCTACCACAGTTCTCAGTGCCATATTATTTGATATCTTAATCATAAAGCGTGCAGGGCTCTGCAGCAGGGTTATAGCTGGTCGTAGCGTAATGGTAACGTCCCAGCGTGAGGGAAACATGATTGTGAATGAGATTAACGGCGGTACTGAGCACCGCTTCGGCTCTTTGACAATGGAGGAGTGACTTGCTAATGCCCAGCGCTGGAGGCGTTCAGATGGACTTGCTCATTTACTGCGTGGCACTAACAGCCTCTCATTTGTCTATCAGGCACTGATAACATGCTGAATTACATCCCATGCATTTGGATTTTGACCTTAGCTGTGCTAAAAAAGAAAAAGTGAAAACTCAGAACAAAGTGTCCATTAAAGGAATTGTTCACCCTATTTAGTTGCACGCCATTTCACTTAGTTGATTTGTTTCATGTTTTATAAAATAAGATCATATAAAATAATAGAAGAAAATAGAAAATAGATATATTATATATATCCAGTAACTAGCATCAAACATTAAATATTATTAAACAATGTATCTTGTGTCTGTGTATCAATGTATCTGTAGTTAGTATATTTTTATATAATACAATGTAATGTAATGTAATAGAATATAATAGGAAATATAATATTATATAATATCCAGTAACTAGCATCAAACATTAAATATAATTGAACAATGTATCTTTTAAAGGAATATTTTGCCTATATATTATATATATACATATATATATATTCACTTACTATATTTTTTTTATATAGTACAATGTAATATAATAGAATAATTTCCAGTAACAGCCAGCATTAAAAAAAAAAAAAAAACCTGAATATGATAAAACACAAAAAAAACATTTCTTTTCAAGGAATCATTTGCCCAGATTATTATATTATATTATAATATATTATATTATATTTCCTGTAGCAAAAAGCATAAAAAATAATAATAAAAAAATAATCACATATTAAATATCGGAACAGTTTGCCCAAATTACATTACATTACATTACATTACATTATATTATAATATATATTTTTTTCTAGTAACAAAATGTATCAAAAAACTTTCATACATTAAATATTGTTTTATATTACATAAGGCATCAAATAAAATGTGCAATTGCATCATAATATATTATATTGCATTACACTGCATTAAAATTGCATTAGAGTACATTATATTACACTTTCACACATAAAATATTATATGTTTTATAAAATATAATGCATCAAATAAAATGTAAATTCAAATGTGGTGAGTTTCCACCAAAAAAAAAAAAAAAAAAACCTATTGAGCTACAAAAACTGCTTTCAGCATTCCTAAAAATAAGAAATGTTTCTTGATCACCAAATCATCATATTAGAATGTTTTCTGAAAATTCTGCTTGGTCATCACAAGAATGAAATGTATTTTAAAACACATTCAATTAGAAAACAATTTGTTAAAATGGTAATAATATTTCAGAATATTAATGTTTTACTGTATTTTAATCAAATTAATACAGCCTTGGTGAACATAAGATATGTTTCAAAAGCATTTTTTATATTTTTTTTGTTTCATTATTTCCATTTTTTGACCAATAATGTATATAAAAAGCAGTGTTGTTAAGTCTGTCATAAACTCTCATCTTATTCTGCCCACTTTCACATGTAGTGGTGGGCTGCTACTGTACATGTTGAAGTGGGCAGAATAATCTGCCAATTTTATGCCAGTAGTCAAAAGTACTGTACTCTCTGAGTTTACTGTGTGTCAATAACATGAATGCGATATTCTCTTGATTAATTCTGCTAGTGCTGTCTGATTTGATATGAGTTTTCACACAAGACTAGATTCTAGAGCTGAATAAATCCACGGTTATCCATAAACTCTCTATAACATCCCCTGTATTTTCATCTCCTGTCAATAAAGTCTTAATTAGCAGGCACAGTATTGTTCGTGTTATTGTCCCGCAGTATTATCAGGCTGCATGTTCATATCAATGTGAATATTATTTTGGCTGTGGATTTATTTCTTTGTGTTATGTGTATAACAAGGTTACATTATGCATACTCAAAGTGAATTTCATAACACCATGTGTTTCTCCGCTGGGAGAGTAACTCCTGGTGGGCTTGGATTGTGATTCTTTCACCCACACCTAGTTTTAATGAATTAATTAGCTGTATCATTCTCTCGTTAAGATCTGATTAGGATTAAATGGTTGGAATGATATTGTTTGTGCTCCTGTTCACTGTAATTGCATATGACATAGGAAATACACAGGAAATTGTGTTTGCTTGTAAAATTTAATTGTACAAATCAGAAAGGAGAGAGTGGGAAACTTCATTTGGACGCTCGGGGACAATTTTTCAGCCCTGCAGTTCAGTTGGTTTCAGAGGTTAACTTTGTTGAAATGATTGATATGATTGTTATGAAGCAGAAAAGCTATTTGGAAATCCTTTTGAAATGTCTTTTTTACACATTATATGGTCAAAGGTATCTGGGCTCCCCTTTTGATTCATGGGATTTGCTCTTTTAGCTTTACACATACAGTACTGCTGGTTTGTCTGAATGAGTGAATTCCTACATCCTTGTTCCAACATCTAGTGGAAAGCCATTCCTGAAGAGTGGACCGTTTTTTACAGTAGCAGTAGGAAGGAACGACTTCATATTAATACCCATGGTTTTGAAATTAAATGCTCAGCAAGCATGTTTGGATGTACATCTTCTGATCTTGTACTGTATTTTGAACTCAAGCAGCTTGGTGTAATTCCACACATTGCTGGGTGGTCTCTGACATGTTGGTTGGGCGTTTCTTCAACTGTGGCCACCTTTGATCATGTTTAGAAAGTAAATATTCGTAAAACACACATTTCACACTCTGTCTAATATATTTCGGTTTGTCTTTTTTCCTCCCTGATGTCTGATAACATTTTGTGATGGAATAGACACTTTTTAAAAAATAATTTTTTATGCTTTTTTATGCTTGCGTTTTATGTATCCTACATCCTACGACATTTACATTTATGCATTTAGCAGATGCTTTTATCCAAAGCGACTTACAGTGCATTCAGGCTAACATTTTTTACCTAACATGTGTTCCCTGTTTGCGCTGCTAACACAGTGCTCTACCACTGAGCCACAGGAACACTAATACTATCCTAAATAATGTATATATTTTTTGTGTTTGGTGTTAGATTTTTACTTACAGTGTACTTTAATCTCATTGATAACTTTCAAAAAAATTTTTTGAGTCATTTTTGTAAAAGCACATAATAAATTTTGATCCAATAAATATTGAAATGTTTAATATTACCCTTTAAATCATGGTTTAATATAAAAAAATTAATTAAATAAAATTAAATAAAATAGAAATCTGTTATTTCATCTAGTTGCCAAACCAACATTTCTTGTTTTATTACTTGAAGTATTAAAATAGCTAAAACTAAATAAAATAAAACCCATAAATGCAGATTAATACAGATTAATAACAACATTTCTTGTTTTTATTACTTGAAGTAATAAAAGAATCAAAATAATAGTAAATACGAGTAAAAAAATAAATAAAAAAGACAAAAACACAATGCAATTACAAAAATGTGCTACTAAAATATAATTGATAGGTAATATTTAGAATTTTATGTATGTATGTATATATTCAAAATATTACCTATTGGTGATACTAAATAATACAAAATATTTTCATAGGAATTTTCATGTTTTAAGATTAAAAGTATGGGGCTGAGATGAGTAAAAAAATAAATAAATAAAAGCTGAAAGAAAAAAAAATGAAGGAATGGTAAGATGTTTCCAAGCAAGTTTTAAAAGATGTTTTAATGTGACCTTCATATTGCAATAATCTTAACATCTAAAAAAAAAACTAAAACCGCCCCCTGGGAGCACTTAAAACACCCACTGATGTTCCTCTTTCACATGCTTTTCTCCTCCAGGTTTTGAACTTTCTCATTGTGACGAACCCGGTGTGCCTCAGTTTGGATCCAAAGTCAGCGACCAAGGCCACTTTGCTGGCAGCGTGGTCACGTATCACTGTGATCCTGGCTACAGTCTCCATGGCAGCAGCATATTGAGATGTATGACGGGCGAGAGACGGACGTGGGACCACCCGCTCCCCTCATGCATAGGTAATCCATTGCAACCCTTCACATGCAGCAGGACGAGACATCGGCTGCGTTCAGAATATCTTACTAGCATACTTATCTACAGTATATATATATATATATATATATGAAACAGCAATGCATTTTCATTACATACTATTTAAAAATAGCATGCATTGTACCATATGTGCAGTACTCAATTAGTAGTAAGCTAGTGTTTTGTTCCAAACACAGCCACTGGCATGTGCATCCTTAATCCTGAGCATTTATCTTTACATGGATTCCACTTAATTGCAGTTGCAGCTGTGTTCGTTGTGTGTCTACAAATACCTTGCATGTTTTTGTTGTGAATAATTGATCTGCGAGAATGTGGCTGTCACGCGTCCTGCACCGGCAGCTCCATGTTTAATGTGTTTACAGCCTGCTTTTAGTCCTTCACCATCTTACACGTTTTACCCAATTAAACTTTGATCCCAATGCATTGTGAGGATTTGTGTAATTGTCCTGTTTTGTTCACCTTCTATGACTGCTTCATGTAAACACAAGACTAAAGCTGATGTAATTTTTCTGATTTTGAGTACTTTCTTTTATCCCATTTTAATGTACATAGACAACTTTAAGTAAACCACGGTTATGCTTTACAGTAAGGTTCAGTTCATTGCCATTAGTTGCATTAGGTAGCATCAACTAACAGTTTTCACAGCACTTTTCATAATTATTTTATACAGACTACAATGTTAATGTGCCTTGAAAAATTAAATACATTTTAATTAAATTGTAATAAATTTATATATTTTTATAATAAATATTTTTAAATATTTAAATGCTATTTATAAATAAATTGAATAAATTAAAATGATTTTTTATTTCTAAAATAATTAAAGTATTTAATTTTTCATGATTCAAGATTTTTTGTTGTTGACTGTTAACATGCAAATCATTTTGTATAATATAGAAATTAGAAATTAAATTAAAGCTGCAAGCAGGGTTGAAAGGGTCTCAGTGAATGGTGAGCAATATGCATTTAAAGTCTTAAATAAAGGAGGAATATGTTGAAGTTATTTACATGTGCCAAACTTTGTGCTGCCAGCTGGTGGCGCTATGACTGTAACTGAATATTGGCAGGTAGACGTCTTCAGGCCAGGATATTTATCAAACATATGAAGTTTGGTGCAGTCTGAACATGGTATGTTTGAGTTGGTGTAAGACATGACATTTCCTGTTGCCAACAGGTGGCTTTATAATTGTAACAGAATATTGGACTTTAGATGTGTTCAGGCCAGGACTCTTATTGAATTTATGAACTTTGAGGCAGATCCGATATTGTATGGCTGAGTTACAACAACTTCTATTCCCGTGGCGAAACATCAGAATTTCTCAGGCCACCAAGGACTTGCCAGATTGCACGTCTGATCTCTAGGAAGAGTTTGTTTAAAACTAAGCAATTCTAATATTATATATACTTATATATATATATATATATATATATATATATATATATATATATATATATATATATATATATATATATATATATATATATATATATATATATATATGTATATATACACGCACACACACACACACACACAAACAAATGAATTAATGCATTTAAAGAAATTAATAAAAGTTTTATAAAGATATGTTTAGTTTTTTTTTTTTTATATGAGATTCAAGATGTAGGTTGTAAATGTGAAGTAATTTCAGAGTTTTATCAAGTTATTTTTAAAGGAAAGTTTATTAAGCATGTTGGTTGCAACATTGATTTCTTGTTGACTGTTAACGTGCACCAATTCATCTTACTGTCGCTTGCTTATTTGGTCAGTTGAGAACTACAAAACATTTAGCTTAGCAATGCAATCTTTGATGTTTACTGGTTGTTTGTATTTTGCTGTTCAAGGATTCATTTGCATTGTTAATCAGAGATTGGTTGATTGCTCAAATCCTGCGTTTAATGTGCTTATAAGAGCTTGTACTGTTAATGACTAGATAATCTCTTGTTCACGTAGCCTTGAGATTTATACAGTGCAAACATGAAATACTCACGGGGAAAATGTTTTTTGAGTACATACTCATTTGGAGAGTGAATATTTAGAATTACCATGTTGAAAAGACCAGCATATGTTGTGTTTTGGATGCTGTTTGCTGCTTCCCAGAATGGGATGTTGTCCAGGATGGCGATTCGGCCACCAGCTGCATGATTGTAGACAACTGAGAAGCTTTAAATTCTTAATTTGTTAATCGCATTAAATTATTGTTTACAACATCTGCATGCTCTTCCACTAGTTTTCCCTGCAAGGCATTAGCCAGTTAAAGCATATTGTTTGCTGGTTATCAGTACAAGTATGTTTTGGGTACTTTCATACTCGTTAAGCATGGCTGTATGGGCTGCTCTACCCTCAGTTGACATTATTTTATTCTTGTATAAATTCTTAATTATCCAGCATGCTGTTTTTATGACCCCAAATTAATTGAGAGACCATATGGATTATTTATACTTTTAAAAATGAATTTGTGGTGCTGCATGACCATTTGAACTACAAAAAGTTCAAGCCAGTTATAGCACATAAAAACATATTTTCTTATGTATAACTTTTTAAATTATATGTTGATAAAAATGCATATTATTTGTCAGTTGCCCAAATAAAAAACAATAACCAGGTTGTGCAGATTAGTATTGCCCATCGAAAAAAATATATAAGATCTTGAAATGATTATTTAGTCAATTTGTGAACTATGGAAGCTTGTTTCCTCCACTGAATAAAAATAAAAAAATAAATAATTACTATTATTTTTATTTTTTTTGGCGACTTTTCTCACAATTCTGACTTTATTTGTTCTCAGAATTTTGTGGTATTAACCCACAAATGTGAGTTGTACTGTTAGATTTGTAAGATATAAACTCACAATAAAGTAAATAGAATATAAATATATATTACATAAACTTGAAATATAAACTTTGTTGCTTTTTTTATCAGAAATGCAAGTTTATATGTAGTCAGCACAGGTAGATCAAAGAAAAAAGCCTCAAAATGCTTCAATCCCTTGCAAACTATAAAAGAACTTCACGCAAGTTGATTGGTCTCATACAGTCATCAGTATTTACGAGTCCAGCATGTACTTGCCTTTTGTATGATTTAATTGATGAAGAATAGAGCAGTCAGGATGAAGTAGCCGTGCTCTCTGTTGACGGTATCCGGTGAGCAGATGCTGGAAGCTCGCCTCGGGGGTCTGCTTGCTCTTATGACAGCGCCTTGGGAATTTAGACATCAAAATGGTGCACATTGAGGCTGTGTTAAATATTTCATGCAAAAGCTAGCTGATAAATGCCTCACTTTATAAAGCTATTTTCCCTCTTCACAAAACAGATCACATGCAATTATAAAATGCAGTATAAAATATTAATTTTTCTAGGTTCTGGTATTTTTCCTCAATTACTAAGCAGGTAGTTGTTCACCATACACTTTACTTTCTGCTGTTATTTCTGCTAAGATAGATTTTTTTAATCATTCTATCTGGGTTTTTAGAGACCTTAGTGCTGTATGTGTAAAAATAAAGTAGTATTTCCAGCAAGCACAATTTGACGCTATATAATGCAAGGGGTTTAGGATTGGTTGCTAAGGGGTTCTACTAAGGGGTTCTAAGTTGCTTGAGTGATTGCTAAGATGTGGCTAGGTGGTTGATAAGGTGTCCTAGGGTGTCCTGTGTTGCTTTTACTTTTGCTCATACTCTGGGTTAGAGGTCACTTGTCATGCATGTTTGAACCACATATAGTGATCATAATATCATGAAGTCTTGGTCGTTAGCTTATGCGAATTGGATCGTTTTAAGAAAAAATAGTTTGTGCACTTTCAGGCTGCATTATTTTACATGCATTATTAAGGCTTCATTGCTAATGCTGGTCTGTAGTCTCACAACCTGGTTATTGTTTTAAGTGGATCGCTGACGAATTACATGCATTTTTTTGTTTCAAGATGCATTTTTAACACATAATATCATATATAAAAGCTACAAAACTGTCATTGGTTTGAACTCTTTCAAAAGGTACTAATATGTACACTTTTGTTGCCAAATTGCACTTTCAGAGTGCTAATATGTAGAATTTAGAGGTAAATAAGATTTCTAGCTCACCTAAAATGAAATTTTTGTCATCATTTATTCACTCTCATATCGTTCCAAACCTGAGTTTCTTATGTTGAACACAAAATAAGATATTTTGTAGAATTTTGAAGAACCAAACAGTTGTTTGCCCTTACTGACTTCCATAGTAAGGAAAGAAATACTATTGAAGTCAGTGAGGACCATCAACTGTTTGATTACCAGAATTATTCAAAATATCTGCTTTTCTATGTTCTATTAACCAGTTTCACCATTTTGCATTTCATTTTAATGATCATGTTGTAAGACAAATTAATTTAAAAAAGGAATTGCTAAAATATTTACTGTTCTCTAACAGGTTTCCCAAACCTTCAACCTGCTTTTCCATTGGTTCCAAATGCAAAGTCCTGCCCTAAACTCATGTGATTGGTTGATTCAAACTGTTGCTCTACACTAATGGTGCGCAAGTAAAAAGAGCAATGTTTTGATTCAGGGGAATGGTTTACTTAGTTGTCTATGCCTACTGAACTTGAATTTATGAAAGTATTAAAAAAAAGAGACACTTCAGCTCTAAAGAGGCCATTGAAAATATATCAGACATAATAATCTCTAGGGGCGGCTGTCTTTTTCGAGTGTTTGTCTGGGCTTTCTCTGCGTTCATTACATTACCATTGTAATGACAGTAGTTTCTTTGTCACGAGGAATCCTGTTCGCTTATGAGAAGAGCGGTTGCTCAGGCTGATCCATAATGTGCTACAGAAACAAGTGCTTTAATGAGCGATGTAGTGCAGATATTGTGTCTCAGACTGCCGTAATGAATATGATAATACTTCCTTTATTTTTGTGATATATGCAGCAGTCCACAGCTTTTCATGCAAGGCCGAGCTCATAAATAACGTGGACAGAGTTTTAACGTTTAATTAATGACATGCACAAGCAACGTCGTTAAAAGCGGCATCTCGTGCATGCATAATTACGGCCCATTGTTGCACGGCCACGTCGGGAGGGTGAGGGGGCGGCGTGGTCATGTCTGATCCAGCAGCGGCCCGAGTCTCCGCAGAGCTCATCATTAACAGCAGAAAGAAAGCTCTGACTGAATACATCATCTTCGTGGGTGGGAGTTGACAGCGCAATAACTTCTTGTTTTGATCTATTGTAGCGGAGTGTGGGGGAAGTTTTAAAGGTGAGTCATCCGGACGGATACTGTCTCCCGGATACCCGTTTCCATATGACAACAACCTCCGCTGCACGTGGACCATCGAGGTGGACTCCGGCAACACTGTCAGGTGACTGATTATTAACGCAGCTCATTAAGTCACTAGCGAGATATTAATTAATATTTTAGCCTGATGCATACTGTCAGTGTCTTGGTGATATTGAAGCACATATTGCTGAAAGCCATAATGGTTATTTAGAGAGCATTCATTTGAGGAACTGCACAGGAGAGAGTCAGGCTTATTAATGTTAAACAGATTGCATTGACTCTGACCTCAATTGAAGTATATCTACCTCTACATGCTGGAAAATGTCATCTTATTTTGTTATGATTGAGGTCTTTGACCTGTTTACGGTGCTGCATGAGGGACAAGCTTTCTCAATAAATAAATGATTGAAAGTCTGCTTTAAATCATTATTTGGTAACACTTTACAATACAGTCTCATTAATTAACATTAGTCAATGCATTAATGTTAGTTAATACTTTAGCAAATACAAATACAACTGTTAGTTGTTAGTTCATGTTAGCTCAGGTCCAATAAAGATAAAGTGTGTAATTTTTTGCCATAGTAGCATGAGCTAATCAGCAGAATAATAACGTTTTTCAAACTGTCATATTAGTTTCTTTTATGGTGCTTTTTTTAAAGCTTGACAGCATCAAAAATGACTAAAACTAAAATTTAAAATATCAAAATAATTTAAAGCTGAATATATGAATATTAAAAAATAAAAATGTCAAAAGCCCAATTAAAAATATGAATACATACTATACTACTATATACATAATACTAAAATGTATCTATAAAATTATCAATTAAAACTATATTCCCTAAAATCACTTATTTAAACTATTTATTTATTTCTCTAATCGATATGAAGAATAATTGTTTTTGTTGCTTTTTTTAAATAAATGTTCTGCTGATTTGTTGATGCTAGTAAGGCAAAAAAAGACACACTTCACCATTAACAGATACAACTTTTGGTACATGGGAATTTTAGTCTATGTAATTCAGTGTAAATCAAGTTTTAATTTAAGTGTCTTTTTTTAGTCTGCAGTTCTTGGCTTTTGACACGGAGGCATCGCATGATATCCTGAAGGTTTGGGACGGGCATCCAGAAAACGAGATGGCTCTGAAGGAAGTGAGTGGTTCGCTGTTACCCGACGGCATCCACAGCACTCTCAACGTGGTCACCATCCAGTTCGAGACAGACTTTTACATTAGCAAATCTGGATTCGCCATTGACTTCTCAAGTAAGTACTTTTTTCAAGCACACAGTTCTAGTATCAAGTAAAATAAAATTAGCTAATGAAGCCTTTTAGATGAATGGTGAAACATTTTTAGTAGAGGTGGATGGCATGAATAAATGTTCCATAATTTTCAAACTATTAATTTTATATTACAGTAATGGTGTGTGTCATGATTATAGTTGCCTGCGCTGGAAATTAGAGTTTGATTCATCTTTCATGACCCACTCTAAACTGAATGAATTTGTGTAAAAATAGTTTAAACAAAAATAACATATTGTATGAACATAAATGGGGCTGTTTATTTCTCTAAGGTTCAATTTGTGCATATGACTAAAAATAAATAACTATACTTTTTGAAAAATTTGGGGTGGAAGGAGATTTTTTGATGTTTTTGAAAGAAGTCTCTTCTGCTCACCAAGACTGCATTTATTTGATCAAAAATAGTGAAACTGTAATATTGTGATATATTATTACAATCTAAACTGTTTCCTATTTTAATATATTTTAAAATGAATTTTTTTCTTGTGATCAAAGTTGAATTTTCAGTATCATTATGCCAGTCTTCAGTGTCACATGATTCTTCAGAAATCATTCTAATATACTGATTTGCTTTTCAAGAAACATTTGAAATAGAAATCATAGAAGTCAAGAATCATAGAAATCAAGAAGCATTTGAAATCTTTTGTTACATCATAAATAAATTTAATTTTGATTAAATGAATGCAAACTTACTTAATAAAAGTATTAATTTCTATCAGAAAAGTAACACTGCTCCCACACTTTTGAATGGTAGTGTATGTTCCTTGTGTTCCTTTAGTGAAAAACAGTGCAGCAAAGATTTAACTGCATTTTACTTTTTGCATGAGACACTTTGAATGCAATTGCCTAAAAAGGTGCTTGGCCAGAATAATGCTTCCTCTGCCTGAAAAAACTGAAAGCCTTAAAAACCCATTAAAAACCCCTGCATCCATTAGCAAGTGATTTTGCAGTACAGTAGCTCAATCTTATTCCACACCCGTGTTAGACGGTGTTCTGCTCAGCCGAGCCCCCAGTGAGCCATTGTTCGCTACCGAGGCCACGCAACCTCATTTCCGAGCGGGAAATGCTACCTCCTGCGGAGATATCCTGGTAAGTGAAAAGTGAGCACAGCTGGTCACCGTTCCCATTTTGCAGGTTCAGTGGCGACCGCCTGCAGGGACCCGGGGACGCCCATGAACGGCAGCCGCAGCGGAGAGGGCAAAGAGCCTGGCGACACGGTGACCTTCGCGTGTGATCCGGGCTACGACCTGCAAGGCGAGCCCAGTATCACCTGCATTCAGGTGGACAACAGATTCTACTGGCAGCCCAGCCCTCCTACATGTATCGGTGAGATTTATTCAATTTGCAGCGATGCCGCCTGAGGCCTGTAAAATACAGGCGGCCTCTCATTTCACACTTGTCAGCTCTGACGAAATGTCTAAAATAACTAGCAGAAATGACTAGAATCACCCATTATAAAAGGCCTGGAATAATAAATCTCTTTGATGGAAATTTCTGATCACATGCCCAGTCAGCGCTTAAACTTCTGGGTTGTGGGAAACTGGGGTGAAGACTTCCCATGATAAATGCTTCTAGGAAACGGCATTTATTTTCTGGATACCAGGAGTCTGTGAAACCTATTTTCTTTCAACTGCCTTTAAGTTTGAGTCACATTTAGACATTTTAAAGGTCAATCCGCGGTTTAAAGGCAGAGCAGGAGCTTGGGAATGATTTGAACGGTGGGGGGCGGGAACTTATCAGCTCTGCTCATGAATATTAATGAAGTGCTTTGAATTTGAATCATAGCTAGTTATTGAATGATATATTAGCCAACATGGTAATTTACGCATGTGATATCTAGACATTTTGAGATAAAGCAGCAGCGCTCACACACTACGGGGAGGGAAAATTTCATATACTTTATTAACTCTAACAAAAAAATAATCTCTTCCAGCTCCATGTGGTGGAAACATTACAGGCTCATCTGGATTCATTCTGTCACCGAATTTCCCCCATCCGTACCCGCACAGCAAGGACTGCGACTGGTTCATCACGGTTCACCCTGATTATGTAATTTCCTTGGCATTTATCAGGTAAGATCGTCTACTTGAAGGACTAATGGCGCTTTTCTACTGCATGGTATGGCTCGGTATGGTTCACTTTGAGGTTTCAAGTGAACCGTACCGGTTACCAAAACGTGACGTGTAAACTCTGCTGATCACAGAGAATCGTTGCTACCTGCGTCACTGAACTTGCAACACAAACACAAAAGAATCAGCACAGCCAGCGAAGGATCGAATGCAACTGTTTTGAATGAGTGCACCTTTTCAACCAAAAAGTTTCGTTGTCTATTGCGGAAGTACAGATGTTCCTCTCGCTGATAGCAGAGGAGCGGATCCAGTGAGAGCTTGATGGGGCGACGCAGAATGAAAAAGTTTTTATTTTAAGAGTCGTGGCAGTAGAGGCGGCGCAACTATAACGAGATGTGAATAATCCCGCCCACTCTAAAGCGATACTACACTGCAGTGGAAATGCAAACCGTGCCGAGCCATACAAAAGCACCATAAATATCATTCTGAAAACAGGAAGATTTTTGTAAACAGATTTTTTTTGTTATCCTGCCACAAAAAGTTGAAGAAACTTTTTAATAACCTTTAAAAATGGATGTAACTATCATTGAGATACTTTTATAGTTTTTAATTAATATTTTGAATGAGGTTTTATTTTATATTTTATTTTTATTTTTCATTTAGTTGTTTTTGTTGTGTTTGTCATTTTTATTAGTTCTTGTTCTTTTTAAGTATATCAGTTTTTTTTTTGAGTTTTACTTATTGTAGTACATCAGTTTAAACTATGAAAATTTAAAAAAATGTTGCCTGTTTATTTTATTTCACATACTTATTTCACTACTTAAAAAAAAAGATTATTCCAACCTTCTTTAAGTGTTTTCCCCTTAAGAGTCTCAGCCTTTTAATGAGACTTTCTTTATTGCTTTTTTATTTCTCAAGATGGATAAACTACCTAGACATTTTGACTTTGTCCCGCAAAAGAACATCAAACTGAATTTTTGAAAAGGTTAATCATAGAGGAAATGTTTTCCAGTTATTGTCAGCTTGATTTGCATTTTTAATCTTTCTTTGAATAAATTATTACATCTGAACATATAAAATGAGTGTCACATCACTGACCCATAACTGGTTCCATCTTAGACTGTAAATTAGAATATGGTATTGAAATATCAGACTGTGATCTGTGCACCAAAAACTCAAATTAACATATGACATAGAATTGTGTTTTTATCAATGTAGTAACTGGAAAAAGATCTCTCTACATAGATATTCACTGCGAGGCATGCGAGGCGTAATTTCAAGTGACATTATTACAGTATTTACAAATGTTCTCAAATTAATGGCATATTGTTGGTGCATTACCATTGGAGTCTTGGGACAATAAACAAATCTTCATAATGACATTAATACAGCCGTATGCTCTCATTGCAGTACTTAATGTGAAGTGCAGCATTTTCTGACTACATTTTCCCAAAGCATCGCTGTGCCATTTATGCGCATTTTCCACCCACATTGGATGTTTCCACTTCATAACATTTCCCCCACCTGAAATATACAGAAAAGCCTCTTCAAAACATTTTCTGCCTCAAATGACCCAAAAGGTCTTTTAGGAAGATCACAGGCACAGGTTTTAACAGCCTCAGCCGAGCGCATGGTGGAAACCGGATGAAGCCTGTGATGTTGTCAACAAGCACTTGATCAATTTTCATGTTTATAATAGGATGCTGCTTATTTTCTCTTTCCTGTTTTACAGCCATCACACTTTATAAGCAATTTGCATTTCTACACTGCAAAAAATGAGAGATCTTCTTTTTTAGTTTTAAACATAAACTTCATTTTTATTTATATATATTTTTTTCAGAAAACAAGACTTATTAGCTTAAATTGTTTTGCTTCTGAAGTAAAGGTATTTTGATATAAGAATATTTAGATATTTGTACTGGAATTTAATTTAAAAGAAAAAAGTACTTATGTGACACATTGAGTCTTTTTTTCTGAAAAAAGTTTGAGTTTTTGCTTAAAATAAGAAAAGAAAAAAAATGCAAATGGGATAAAAAATAATCCTGTTTTCCCTTCGAATTAAGTTATTTTTCGCATTTTCAGATATTTTTCTTGTTTTAAACATAAACCTACATGCAAACATCTGTTATGTGAAATAGCTTATTCAGGACAGTAGTAAATAAAAAATAACATGCAATTTTCATGATCCCTCTTATTTTGTTTCAATTATTAACATTTTGCACATTCTGCAAGGGGTATGTAAACTTATGAGCACAACTGTAACTGTAATGGAAAATAAGACAAAATGCTAAGAAATAACTTAATTTTTGCAGTGTAGAAATGCTAATAATGTGTGATTGCTGTAAAACAGGAAAGATTAAAAAACAAGCAGCATCCTACTGAAAACATGAAAATGTGTCAAGTTTGCTAGTTGACAACATTACGAGTGCCACCCAGTTTTCTTTTCTCAAGTAAATGTATCTTAATTTAAGAATGTTTGATGAAAACAAGATGAAAATACTAGGTAATAAATAATTTTTGCAGTGTATACCAAGATTTAATGGCCTAGTAGACCAAAAAAAAGGCACGTTTCTATCACTGATGATAGTTTCAAACCGGTATGCTATTTCCAAATCTTAACACAGCTGTTTTTCATACAACAGCACTTAGTGAACCATATTAAAGTTTCAAAATATACACCATATTTGTGCTACAGTTTATTCCCACTCCTGTAGTTTTCTAAAATCTCACTTTTTGATGCCTTTTTTGTCATCCCCTTTGTGTGCAATGATTTGCAATGACACGCTGACAGAATTTTCAATTGTTGAACTAATCCTTTAGGAGGAGTAAATTGCTTAGAAAAAAAGTCAATAGATCACTGCTTGCAGTGTTTTGATCCTATACTTGTCTTCTCTCAGTTTCAGCATCGAGCCAAACTATGACTTCTTGTACATCTACGACGGACCTCACAGCAACGGTCAGCTGATCGGCACATTTCAAGACAGCAAGCTGCCAGAAAAGGTAGAAAGCAGCTCCAACATCATGCACATTGCCTTCCGCAGCGACGGATCCGTGAGCTACACAGGCTTCCATCTGGAATACAAAGGTAATTGTTCTTTTGTTTTCGGGCTGGTGGTTAAAGAGGCTGTTCTCAAACTGGATTTGTGCCCTTGAGAGATGCACTTATTGATTTTTATCAATTGAGGGCCAGTAAATGATGACAGAGTGTACATTTTTGGATAAACGGTTCCTTTAAGACTGTCATGATATACGGTTTCAAGATGCTTGAGCGCAAACTGGAAAGTTTCAAAGGTTGACAGTGACTCACCGCTTGGCATTTTCATCCCTTAAGATCTTTTCATCTTCTACAGCTTTATCATATGCCATATGTCTTGTGTTCCTCTCCCGTATAGCTAAACTGCGTGAGGCTTGTTTTGACCCGGGCAGCGTGATGAATGGCACTCGGTTGGGTGGAGACTATAAGCTGGGCTCCACTGTGACCTTCCACTGTGATCCAGGCTACCAGCTCCAGGGTTATTCCAGTCTCACCTGTGTCATGGGCGGCACCAACAGACCCGAGTGGAACAGAGCTCTGCCCAGCTGCCAAGGTATGCTCACGTTCCCATCTGTATTGTGCTTAGAACATCCCCATACGACCCAGATACCCGCTCTATTTTTGGAGCTGTGTGGGATTCAGTGTATGTTGGGGCGTTTATCCTACAGTAGTTTTGCTTGTGAATGAAAATCCGAATTGTACAGTTTTTCTTTTCACCCAGATCAACACAAGGGTGTTTACATGTACTCCAAAATTGTACATGTACTACATAAATTTGGAAAATGATCATTTGAAAATACGCTTTGCAAATCAATAAACCGCGTACTAGAACACTGCCACGTGTTAGATAGTGAATAAGCTGTCAAAAAAGGGCAAAATCAAGGTGTGACGAGCTTTTGCTAATAAAAGACCATCATTTAAGGCATTTTTGTGACCTTACACATTGGCTAATTAGTTACAATCAGTAAGATGTGCATGTGAACTCTTAATGAGTGTCAACAAAACCCTGATAATAACTATCAAAAATAACCTCATTTATGTGCAAATCAAGTTTTTCTTTATGGTGAAGTTGCTGTATGTAGGAAGGCGCTTGATTTTATTTAGTTATTTATTTGATAAGTTGTTTCAGAGGCAGAGCAAGTCAAAACATTTTGCTGAAAGGTTATGGATAAAAACTATTTTATGTGGAATAATGTGCAGTGCACTGATGAATCATTCTTAGTAAGGTCAGTGATGTATATTAAGAAGTTAAATCGGGTCAATTTTGATTTCATGTTGATTTAAAATGCAAGACGGACATTGAATAAGCTTACTAAAAATATTTGCATGTAGAACAGAACTGAGGTAACATGCTTAAATTTCAAGGTAAAATGCATTGATTGGGTTTGTTACAGGTAAAATTAAGTTGTTGAAGGTGTAATATTACCTTGTACATAAACATATTTAATAAGAAAAATGCTAGACAGGACTTGATTTTATGCATTGAAAATTGATTTGTTCCAGTGGTATTGCTATTAACTATAAAACTAATAATAAAAAAATGAAATAAAAGATAAATATCAGAAGAAATAACAACAAAAAAAGACAAAAAACTAAAACTACAAAACTAAATAAAAAATTGAATTGATTGTATTGTGAAAAATTGGCATTATATACTACAGTCAAGTGATTGGACGAGCGGAAGTGTCGCAAATCTAGGCATGTTATCCAGATTTGGATTATATTTATGACTTTTTTTCTGATGAAATATTACTGTTGAACATGAATGCATGACATTGCATGCTATCAAGTTATTAATTTTAAGTGGTGTAAGGTCTTTCTGATGAAGCTGGCTGCCCAAGGGACTATTGTTTCTCTGTGCCTTTATCGTTATCTATTGTTTAACCCTCTGGAGTCGATTAACACGTATACGCGTTATGAGGCATTTTGTCCTGATAACCCCGAAAAGAACTTAAATTACACTTTTAGTTTTGATCGTACAGATAAGAGCAATACATCAATTGAATCTGTAAAGGGTCTTCTTTTTTTGTATACAGACATAATAACAACAAAACTTTGTGCATTTATAAAATAAAGATAACAAACAAGGAGTGCTGTCTGCAGCCTTTGTCTGCGGTGATCTTCATTTACAAACACGTCATTAAAATGAACTGTAACTCAGTGAATACTCAACACAATCATGTACATACATGCTGCTCACATATTATTATAGCCCAGTTTGTGCTGATTACAGTGAGATTAGACTTTAGCCATTAGATGTTTATAAGAAACTGAAAAAAGCACAAATGTCAGGGCATGACAAAACTTCTCCAGGCCCCAAAAATACCCTTAGACTCCAGAGGGTTAATATTGAGAATGATTTTTAGAACTATGTTTTTATCATTATCATTATAGTTATCGTTCTTGGTGTGAATGGGCCTTTAAGCTAGTTGAGAAGTCTGGTAGAGATAACCATGAATCAGTATTTGTTCCCTGTGCAAACAGAAATGTAGTTAACAGAGAGGTCTTTGTATCCATGTATTTTATAGAGGACACAAGTGGATGGTATGGAAATGGCACATAAGTTTTCACATGTTTGTGCATGAGACATCTGAAACAGCCTTGAATTGATACCACACATATCTGGACTGAAGGCTGGTCTATTGATGTCTGAGTTTTTTCTGCATGCATGGCTGGCCTTGCTAACCCTCTTTGGGTGAGATTGTGTTGGAAATGCATCATATGGAATGAGCCGCCAGTCCGCTGGAACAAAAGCAATGGTTTTTGGTTACAATGCAGTGGGTAACAACTCACAATGATTCAGTAATGGCTCATTGTTCTGCGCTATTTTGCAAATGATCTTCACAGAGCTGCTGATATAAAGCATCGCTCCCCACACCTCCTAAGAGACAGTGGAAATGTTATGGAAAGACTTTATATTCAGCATATTTTGTGATGTTTTTAGCTATGCCTGGGAGAGTTGGACTGAAGACGAAAGTTTTATTTTAGCAAGAGCTGTGTTACTAACTAGTTGCTGACTTTTCAGGAAGATGCATGTTCAGTGGATTCAGATCCCAGTGGACGGTTTCGTCAATATTAACTCTGTTTGCTGTTTTAATACATGCTCCTGGTCTGATAATCTTTGTTTTTCTTTGTATGTAAACGTTGAATAAAACTCCATGACATGGTCATGCAGAATATGTGCTTTATAAGCACTAATAAACAGCCAGTATGTTAATAACAGGCATGCTAATAAGCAATGCCTGTTATTAACATACTGGCTGTTTATTAGTGCTTATAAAGCACATATTCTGCATGACCATATCCTACCCAATACCTATTGTAAATCAGACAAGTACCTTACTAACTATTAATAAGCAGCAAATTAGTAGTTAATGGTTTGATAATAGCGAAAATTTGACCTTAAAATAAAGTGTGACCAAGATTTTGTAATGTTTCGAAAGTTATTTAAAAAAACAAAAACAAATAAACAAACAAACAAACAAAAAATTGCAAAATAATTAAAAACAATTTAGCATGTTAAAAGAACTGTTTAATATCTAAATCTATTTTAAAATATTATTTATTTCTGTGATGGCAAAGCTGATCATCAATATTAAAAACATTTTGCTGCTATATATATATATATATATATATATAACTATATATATATATATTATTATTTATATATATATATACAGTATATACAGGTGCATCTCAATAAATTAGAATGTCTTGGAAAAGTTAATTTTTTTCAGTAATTCAACTCAAATTGTGAAACTTTTGTATTAAATTCAGTGCACACAGACTGAAGTAGTTTAAGTCTTTGGTTCTTTTAATTGTGATTATTTTGGCTCACATTTAACAAAAAACCACCAATTCACTATCTCAACAAATTAGAATACTTCATAAGACCAATAAAAAAAATACATTTTTAGTGAATTGTTGGCCTTCTGGAAAGTATGTTCATTTATTGTACATGTACTCAATACTTGGTAGGGGCTCCTTTTGCTTTAATTACTGCCTCAGTTCGGCGTGGCATGGAGGTGATCAGTTTGTGGCACTGCTGAGGTGGTATGGAAGCCCAGGTTTCTTTGACAGTGGCCTTCAGCTCATCTGCATTTTTTGTCTCGTTTCTCATTCTCCTCTTGACAATACCTCATAGATTCTCTCTGGGGTTCAGGTCTGGTGAGTTTGCTGGCCAGTCAAGCACACCAACACCATGGTCATTAAACCAACTTTTGGTGCTTTTGGCAGTGTGGGCAGGTGCCAAATCCTGCTGGAAAATGAAATCAGCATCTTCAAAAAGCTGGTCAGCAGAAAGAAGCATGAAGTGCTCCAAAATTTCTTAGTAAACTGGTGCAGTGACTGTAGAAACTTAACACTGGACTTCAAGCAACTTGGGCTATGAGCTTCTCCACCCTTCCTCCAGACTCTAGGACCTTGGTTTCCAAATGAAATACAAAACTTGCTCAAATCTTAAAAGAGGACTTTGGACCACTGGGCAACAGGTCCAGTTCTTCTTATGGTTACTTGACTTGACTTAACTCTGACGTTGTCTGTGGTTCAGGAGTGGCTTAACAAGAGGAATACGACAACTGTAGCCAAATTTCTTGACACGTCTGTGTGTGTTGGCTCTTGATGCCTTGACCCCAGCCTCAGTCCATTCCTTGTAAAGTTCACTCAAATTCTTGAATTGATTTTGCTTGACAATCCTCATAAGGCAGCAGTTCTCTCGGTTGGTTGTGCATCTTTTTCTTCCACACTTTTTCCTTTCACTCAACTTTCTGTTAACATGCTTGGATACAGCACTCTGTGAACAGCCAGCTTCTTTGGCAATAAATGTTTGTGGCTTGTGGCAAGGATGCATTAAACTGATCAAAAGTGACTGTAAAAAACAAACAAAAAAAAAACATTTGTAATAATACAGATAAATGCTGTTCTTTTGATCTTTTATTCATCAAATAATCCTGAAAAACATCCACAAAAATATTAAGCAGCAAAAACACTGATAATAATAAAAAAAACGTATTAATAATTGAGCAGCAATAGTATTTGATACAACATTTTAACAGCAAGTCAGCATATAAGAATGATTTCTGAAGGATCATGTGACAGTGAAGACAGGAGTAATGCTGAAAATTCAGCTTTGCATCAAGAATAAATTACATTTTAAAGATATTCAAATACAAAGCAATTTTAGAAGGTAATTTTTTTTGGATTAAATAAATGCAGCCTTGGTGAGCATAAGAGACTGATTCCCAATAACTTTTTTTTCTCATGGAATATCCTTATACACATTCATATTTGTCAAATTACAGAAGTAGCATTTAGTTATTTCAACACTAGTTACACATTGTTTTTTTTTTTTTTTTTTTTTTTTTTTTTGTCTCAAGTGGTAGTCTATGTCTAGATCCGTCTCCTGCCAATTTCTCTGCTCTTTGTGTTGTCATGGAGGAAGAGACAGCGGCCACAACACTCTTTGTGCAGGCCTTTCAGGCTTGTGCTCTTCCACCTGGAAAGCATTGATTAATATTGGATGTGTTTGGGCTGGGGTCTCATGTACGGACTGTGTCACCCTGCCACTTGTGCGCACAAACCCACAAGGGCTTGACGGGGCATCTGACGGCTCTCTTTTACTCTTCCTCCAGCTCACGGTGTGAAGAGATGCTGGATTATGCGCTGCTGCTAACTTGTGCCTCTGGAGACTAGTGCATGTGTGCAGTGTGTGAATTATGGGGGAGTTTGATAGGATTGATCCTTCACAATTGAAATCAGAATGAAATATACTTATGATCTGGCTTTGTGTAGAGCTGTGCGATTTATTGGATCTTTACAATATAATCACAGTGATTTGACAACATTGTTAAAGTGCTTTTTATTTGGCCATCAAGTGTCCAGAAGTGCGAGTGATCATCAGACTAGTTTTACTGTCTTTTTCTCTCATGTGAGTTAGGACAGAAAATTAAGATGAAAATACTAAATAGAAATAAAAATGATTTAATCGGTTAATACAATTATAGTAATATCACAATTATACTAAAATAACACTGATTGATGCATATAAATGAAAATAATCAAATATTATTCATCCAGATATAAAAAGTGTTTAAATCATGCCTTGGTCATTTGAAAATGGTCTATTTTACTGTGTTTTGCTTCTTGCATGAGATTGGCTAATTGGCTATTGTAAATATTGAGAGCTACAGTATATTCAAGAGACTTGAAATGATCAAGTTTCAGTTCAAGTTAGATTAGATATCATATATTCAGTGTGTGTATATTTCTGAAAATGTTTGTAATTTTTAACGAAATTAGAACACAATTGCATTGTTTACTGTAGTAGTTTAAATAAGCTATTATACACAACAGATGTTATGCATACATATTGTGCACAAGACAAAATAATTGCTGAATTTACACAAAAGACCCCACTCAAAAGTTTATTGCACATTGTGTAATTTTCCAGCAACATCTGCATATTTGACTTACTGTATGATTTTGACATCCATGTTTTCACACTGAGGACAATTGAGGAATTATAAAAGCAGGGGGTGAAAATTTTTGGAACTGAATGATCAGGGTAAATAGTACTTGTTTTGTCTTCTGGGAAACATTTAAATAATTTCTGAAGGACAGTACTGAATGAAATAAGATGTTTAGACAAAATGTACACATCATCATCCTTCTCAAAAGTTTCCACCCCCAGATCTTTAATGCGGCCAATTGTGTTGCCGCCTTGAGCATCAGTGAACGTTTGAAGCTTTTATATTAGATGTGTATGAATCCCTCAAGTGTCATCCATGTGAAAAGAAGGATCTCAATAATATAGGCAGTTTTGGAAAGAAATCAGCACCGTTTGGAAGTCATTGTATGAGTTGTACACTGCATGTGTGTACTTCTTCCTTTGAGATGCCGTCTGCATTTATAGATTTGTGAAACTCCAGAGCTTGGAGATGTTTAAACTGACATGAAACATTGTAAACACTTTTCTTGTCATCTGCAGAGATGAACAATTGTAACATGAGTCACAAATGATGATGTTCTTCGACTCAGGAGTGAATGATTTCAGTGCTCTGATGTATTGACTCTGTCACCGTGTTTTGTTTGCTAATCCTCTGAAATTAATATTTCACCACAGAATATTGTGGGATCAGCAATAATAAACCCACACTGAGACTTTGAATTTCACATCAAATAATGCAAATGGGGCAGCAGTTTTCCCACTTGTGTAAGTCAAAGGCTATAAATGTCACTCGAAAGAACGATTTATATTTTGCGGATTCGTATGACTGGATGAAAGCTTCTGCCTGCTCCATTAGATCCTAATCACCTTTTATCCCCCTTTTGCTGCAATTATTTTTGCCCATTTCTCTTTGCATTATGCTAAATTGTTTCACTCATTGTGAAGAAATAATTCATATGCCCTCTAATCGATGATTGCATCAAGACTGTATCTTAAGACCGTATACTGTAGGTTGTATTTTAGAGTATGAGATTGAAAAGTATTATTGTCAGGCCTATAATTCTGTTCTAGCTGGTTGATGAATGACTGAATGCTGTTAACAATGCTCGCTATAACTCTAGCACTCCTTCCACAGCTGTCATATTGTGCCACATTATATAGATTTACACCTTGCTGTGTGTTGCCTTTGTTAAACATGGTCTAGGTACAGAGTTTCTCCTCAAATGAACCTCTGGTTAAAGGTGGACTCATTTTTTCCACTTTCCACAAAGCAAAATTTGACTTTATTTGATTTATATACTTGTTATTTTTGACAAATTTGTTGAAAAAAAATATAGACTTGCATGAGATGGAGTCTCCTATCGATGCCTTAAAGTGGGACTCATCTGGAAAAAAAAAAAAAATACAGTAAATAAATGAATGGTTTTGACACCGAGGCAAAAATTAAAATTTTATTTGTGCCACGTTTTTAAATGTGTTAATTTAAATGTGTTTAAATTAGTATTATATATATTAGTATAATATATAGTATAAGTATTTATATACTATTAAAGTGTTTATTATTATTTAGTTTTTAGTTTTAGTAATGTTGAGCAAAGTATTTTTATATTTCTGTTTAGCTTTTATTTTTCTTTATAATAATTTTAGTGCTTCAACTTTTATGCAACAATTTAAGTATTTAATCTAATATTTAATAAAACACACACACACACACACACACACACACACACACACACACACACACACACACACACATATACTTACATGTTTTTGCAACATACATGTTGTGTTTTTAAAAGAGTCTGGCTTGTTTGAATTTTAAAACACATTGAAACAAGAAAGATTGTGTTTGGGTGTGTTTTGGATATATGCATGCATTCACACTGCATTTAACCTTCGTTTGTTTCTTCCAGCTCCATGTGGAAGCCGGTCGACGGGTTCAGAGGGCACTATTTTGTCCCCAAACTTCCCTCGCAACTACACCGCGGGCCAGTCCTGTGTGTATGTGATCTCAGTGCTAGGAGAGTTTGGTAAGAAATACACTTTCAACCTGACCACAAATGAATATAAGTGAACGTCAAGGCTTAATGAAAGCAGACCCTATGCTGCTATTGAACAGAACATACACATGCTGCTGTGAAAAGAACCCTTTTAGTGAGAAGAAAAAAAAAAAAAAAAAAAAACGGAAATTGAGAGGAAAAAAATGTCCTTTCTTTTCATTTCTGAGAATCGCTGTTCCTGTAATTGAATAGGCACAGTAGCCACAAATGAAATGTTCATTTGTGTATGTTTCTGCAACAATGCCAGAAATCCTAGTCTTAATGGGTTTCTAAAATCAAAATGCAGGGACTTTTTGCAGACCGCCTCTTTGAGTCGTTTTGCCGAACATCAGGGGCGTCAGTGTGGCCCAGCAGGATCAGAACTTCTGAAATGGTTTGGACTTTAGGTCTTTAGGGTAACTGAGATCATGTTTGGAGCTTAAATCCTCATATCAGAGCCTTATTTATCAGAGGCTCATATTTTATGCATGTATGCACTGTATTTATATATAGTTTTTGCTTGTAACAAACGACATTGACTGTGCACAGCAAGATACCAAACCATCCAGAAACAAAGGAAAATGCTTTAGTGGCCTTACATGAACTATAGAAATGTCAACTCTCAAGACTATGGAGCTTTAACTACAATTGTTTTTGTTGTTCATAGTGTTCTGTAGCTGTGGGCCACAACAAATGACACTTTATTGTACTTTGACCAGCCTGTGAAACGTTCAGGGCTGAAATGAAACCTTGAGATCAGACACAATTGATCAGGATCTTCAACTTTTTTGTGACTCTTGCTGAAGTTAGTCAGCCAGCGTTTCCAATGTGATGTATGAGACTGTCTACTGTGGCGTCCACAAGTCTGACCGCTTTAAAAATGTGAGATGTTTTTGTGTAAACCTCAAAATAACACAATGAAATGATAAAAACTCTGAGCCTGTTTTCAGCTCAAGAGTTAAAAAATGGTATTTCGGTGTACAGCTCAAATTTATATATATTTTTTTTCTTCCTAAAATTGATGAATTTGACAACACTAACACCGTTATTTCTGCACTATATTTAAGTCTTAAATGTCACTAGTGAAATTAATCTTTTGTACAGATAGTCATTTTTTTTCTTGCTTCAGTGGAGGCAAAATTTTCTAGTAATGTAAAAATGTATTTACTTTTTTCTGATAATATACTTTATATGAGCAAAATCACACGGGTGGCAGTGCCATATGGCTGTGATATATCACAGCATGCTGATATACTGCCATATCACACTGCTACGAGTGTGATACTGTGTTTATACAACAGTTTAAAAAAGACAACAATGCAGTGTCTTTAAAAACCACCTTTTGTGCAGAACTACTTCCTTCTGCCATGGATTCAGATCTCAGTATCACAGTTTAACAGCTGAGCCCAAGCCTCCAATACTAATTTGAAAATGTCACTTTAGAACTAGTAACAAAGGAACATTGAGTTAATGACTATCCTAGAACAACATGGTAAATCATGTTAAAACATTTCAACAACGTGCTAATCATGCTAAAAACATGCTAATCATGCTGAAACACATCAATAACATGCTGATCTTGTTAAAAACATGCTCGCAACATGCTAATCATGCTAGCAAAATGTCAGCAGCATGCTAACAACATGATAATCATGTTAAAAACAGACCAACAACATGATAATCATGTTAAAAACATCATAGCAACATACTAATCATGCTAGAAACATCCTGATCACGCTTAAGGCTAGTTAAGGTTAATCAACATTTTAATTGTGCTAAAAAAAACATGCTAACAACATACTAGAAACATGATTAGCAACATGCTAGCAAACATGCTAGCAGCATGTTAGCAACCAGCTATTCATTCTAAAAACATGCTAGCTAGGGTCCTAATTAGATAGTTGTTGATAAGATGTTGCTAGCATGATTTACAATTGCTTCAAAGTTTCAGGCTAGGCTTTCTCAAGCCGACTTCAGAGTTTGTTCACAAACTTTACTCATCTAGTTTATTATAATTTACTTCATAATCATATTTTTATTTTATTCTTTTTTTTTTAATGAAAGGATTTTTGCTAGTTGTCTCATACATTTTGGACCCCGCATCTAATTTCATTCACTTGTTTTTTAATGAGATGAATATTGCATTTAAGGCTGTTTTTGACTTTTGATTTGTTTGGTCTGTAGCTGAGGTAGATGATGCCTGTCACACTGTAATATTTGGTTCTGAACCGCGTTACAATTTCATCATCAATGTGCGTTCCGCTGGGAATTCTAGTGGCAGCTGTTTAACGCTGTAGCAAGGGACTGTGAGAAGATGCCAGTTTTGCTGTTTTATTTATTTATTTATTTATTTATTTATTTATTTATTTATTTATTTGATGTGTTTGTTGTTGTTTTTTTTACTGCCAAAAAACAAAAAACACTTGTGTCAGTTTGCCACCAATGCATTGCACTAAATGTACCGAATTCAAGCAGCAATGAGAATTATAATTGGCAACACACAGTATATGTAATGAATTGTGATTCATTTTTGAACTTCTTTCATATCAGTTTCAAACCTTACATTAACTGTCCATGAAGACAAGGGTTTGCGGCAAAAACCGCAGTGTGAAAAGACACATCCTAAAATTAATTTGGCTTAACAGGAATTTGAATGGCCCGTCTTTCATGTGTTTTATCAACTTCCAACTCTCTCAGTTTGCAGAAGTTTATATTAATAAGTCTGTTTTAACTCGACTAAATGTTTTCCTGTAAATGCTTGTAAAATGAGGGAACCATGCCGTGGGGCATCTGACTTGATTATGAAAGTGTTCTGATTAAATGTAACTGTAGGAAGAGAGACACAGAATAGAGAAGACCAACCACTGAAGGTCTTCCTGAAATATCACATCAAACAGGACTTGAAGTTCTCAACTCTTCAAAAAAAACCTCTCATCTCAAAGTTTTAGGCATTTTCATCCTCAGATTCAAAGTAGAATGTGGTCAGTGATTTCAATCTCTGTTGTATTTTAAGACTTTAAGGACAGTACCTTATTTTTGTACAAATATTTAAAGGTGGTGTATGTAAGTTTTTGACTCTACTTAAGTATAAAAATACCATAATATGTTTGCAGATATTTATGAAACATGCTAAGTTAACATACTTGTTTATCTGAAAAACAATGCTACAGTCAGTTATTCTCCTTTGAAAATGTGCATGTTTTTTGTTTTGGTTTTCGCCCCCAGTTGACAGAAAACACAGCGTATTTCATTTCATTCATCGTCAAGTGCACTCTTCCTGTTGGTGTCGTCAATCTGCCAACCTGCATGTTCGTCAAGTCTGAGGAGGAGGGGCCGGGTGAAAAAAAAACATCTCTAATATTTTGAATTTGGACTGCAATACCTAGTTCAACCACTCGGTGTCAATCCTACATACAGCACCTTAAGGGGCAAATAATTCCAATACATTGTTTGAACTGTTTTTCTTTGACTTCAAAGAAACTGTAAAACTTGTAATCATTCAAAGAGACTGATATCTAGTCAGCAGAACTTTGGGTCCATGAACTGAAACAAAAACGAAGAGCTGAGAATCAGCAGTTTTTCTTAGAAATTCATAGAATTATTCTTCTGGCTGACTTTGGTGTTTATCAATAACAGCGTTTTTCAGTGTCCAAACCAGGCAAACAACAAGCAGTAATTTGTCTTTCCACACTGATGGTGAAAATGCAGAATGATGTGAAACAATCACAGCCAATCAGAATATATTTGACGAACATATTTGAAATGGGCGGTACTTGTCGGTGCATTGTCAAAGAAAGAATGATTGACAAAATTTTGTCCTGACACTTGTGCATCACTTTAATGATGTTGCACCTGATTTGGACTTGGTTTAATATACTGTATACTACTTTTTAAAATTCTTTTTTTAAGAACCATTTTTATTCAGCAAGGATGCATTAAACTAATCAAAAATGACAATAAAGGTATTTATAATGTTAAAAAAAAATCTGTTGTAGTAAGTGTGACACTGAAGACTGGAGTAATGGCTACTGAAAATTCAGCTTTGCGTCATTTAAAAAAAAATGTTTAAATAAAAAACAGCTTTAAAATTATTTCACAATATTAATGTTTTGTTTAGTTTTTAGTCAAATAAATGGTAATTTTCCTTTAAAAGCATCAAAGAATTGTACTGATCTTAAACTATATGTATATTCTAGTGCTGTCAAACGATTAATCACGATTAGTCGCATCCAAAAAAAAGGTTTTGTTTACATGATATATATGTGTGCACTGTGTATATATATAAATACAAACACATGCATGTATATATTTAAGAAAAATATGTTATCTTTATATATTAAATATAGTTTATATAATATAAAACATAATATAAATATATAATTGTATATGCATGTAAATATTTTCAAAATATATACTGTGTGTGTATTTATATATACATAATAAATACAGTACGCACACATATATTATGTAAAAAAAAAAGGTTTATTTTGGATGCAATTAACCGCAATTAATGATTTTGACAACACTATACACTATATTTGTTTTCTTCTTTTCTAAATTTAAAGTAAAAATTATTTCAAAATGTTTAGTTTCTTAATAGTAGTTGCCAAGTAAATTGTGAATGACTCTTCAGATCATGATATTCCCAAGCCAATAAACAAATAAATAATTAAAGCTTTCCCACTTTTCACAATCTAATCACATTGTGTTAATCTTCCTCATGAACTATTCTTGGAAATGTGTTATGGAAGTAAAATGTTATGGAAGTAATTTTATGACTTTATTACCTGAAAGAAAAACTCATCACCAAAACGTCCATTATTGTTTTTTTGTAAAAATGTGTTATGTTGTGCATTATGTTGGAGAACAATAAGATGATGGTGCCTTAACTTAGGGATATTTTCGCTTATGAACAGAACTGTCGAAAGAATGTATTTCTCAATTAAGCTCATCAATTATACAGGACCTTTTGAATGGAATAATAAGGCTGTTCTCTGTTACTTTGTTTAATTATTCTGTCACCAATAATAAATCCAGACATTTTATAAATAGCATCTGTCTTTTGAGAGCAAAACTGAATTATTCACAGCTGCCAAACGAGCGCCGTAGGCATGAATTGTACATATTAGACTGCAGCATGCATGTTTATAGAAAGTTGTCGACCAACCGTACATTGTGCATCTGGGCAGTACGGCAATAAAATCTGTTCCCTTTGTACCGGAGTCCCTCAGCATTTCCAGTGTATGAGAAATCTTGGCAGTGTCGTGAGAGCTACTACATTAGATTTATGTAAACTGCAGTGTTTCATGCAGTGCCGGGTCTTTTTATGCCAATCACAGTGTCTTCGATGTATAGTTGCATTGCTCACGTTAATCCCAACTTGCTCCCTGTCAACAGTCCAAACTCACACCCCCTTAAACTGGTGGCAGATGTTTCAGAGAGCATGAGCACAAAAATCTGGCCCCGAGGACATGTGGATTGCCCCATGTGTTGCTTCAAACTGCGGAGAATGACTGCAGCCACCCACGTGCATAGCTGTGGATTCAACAAAGCCGTCGTACGTGCGATTGGCCAAACACGTTCATTTCACACACGTTCACATCTGAGTGCGGACATCGGTCATTCACGAATGTTGCATCTTTGCGCTCTTTGCGAACTATGGGTTAATACAATTAACATGAAAGCCAGTTTTGAAGAACTGAGCTCTGAATAAATAAAAAAGCCACCTAGTGAGCTTTTTTATTTTACTTAATAGTCATGTGAATCTCCAGAGTTGAAAAGCACATATGATGCATACAAGTCATGTCAGAAAGATTGTATTTATGAATTGAATGAACAAAACCATAGCATTTCAGTGAGAAAATATGGGAAACACAATAGATGCAGCATCTGTACTGATGGTAATTTTGTTCAAATAAGTGAAATTATTATTTCTTTCCATTTACAATAAAACTAGATAAGCTGCCTGTACAAAATAGCACAGTATTGTAATATTACAATTATGAGAATGTATAACAATTAAATTTGCAACACCTTCATAAACTAAATAGCAAAATAAGCTTTATTCATCATTTTTTGGAAGTAGAGTTAAAAAAGATACGTTGCCATTTTCTCAACCAAATTAACTTGAACGCACCTCACAATTATGACTTCTTAACTTGTAAATGCATGCTTTGCTAAAGAACTTGAACTCACGAAAAGTCCACACCAACATCTCTGCAACAGAGAAAACACTGTTGACAATGTAAATAAAACAGATTATTGGAGTACATTTAACAAGAATATGCTTTTTCTTTCAAAATTTCAAGTTCAGTTCCATATGTCACTTGCTAATTTGAGAAATCTACAAGCAATTTCTGGGTCAAGATTTATTTTTACAGCATTTTTTTTAAGTGCACTTGCCTGAAATGTTTTAGAAACAATTTTAGCTCTGAAATTGCTGGTAAATTTCACAAATAATTGCAAAAAAGGCAAGTAACATATCGTATTAAATGTGAAGTTTAGAAGTAGAAAGACTGAAAAACATAGTCCTCAAATCTTTATTAACTGCTGATGAAGCCAATTGTGGTACGATACATGCAATTTCAGTCACATGCTCTAAGCAACTGACCAATCAACAGACTGATTCAGCTGACCAATCAGAACAGTCTGGGCTTTTCGGAAAGTTCTGATTGCTCGTAGGCTTCATTGATCTGAGCTTATGCACCTCAGTTTTGGAGTGAACTTTTTTTGTTTTACCTAAAAATAGAAGTACTGTACATGAGCTCAGATCAGCATATGATTAGTTCAGTTCCAAAAAAAGAAATACAAAACCTGTGCTTATTGAAGGAACACAAGCTGATAAAATCCAAGATTGAAGCATAATATGAGATTTACAAGAGATTTTTTTTTTTAAAGGTTTGATTTTCAGCTTGGCACAAGAGTTAGCAAGACAGGAACTGTGTGAAAAGAGGTGCTGCAGCAATGTAGATTATGGGATAAATGTTTTTTCTCTCTCTCTCTCTCTCTCTCTCTCTCTCTCTCTCTCTTTAAATCATGTAAATATTTTCTAGCAGACCCCAAAAATTTAATTGTGAACTTTTAAATGAGCATAATATGGACACTTTAAACCGATGTGGGTCAGCAGTCACTGTGAGGGCCGAGGACCATCTAAAGCATTAACTCTTGAGTTTTTACTGCAAAACTTTTTCTTCATTGTCGCTGGAAAGCAAGTCGCCGGGGTTTGTGAACATTGCCTGCGGCTAGCCTGGTGGGTTAGTAGCAGGGAACATGCTGAGAAGAATCATACTCCAGAGAGATAAGTCACAGAGTTTTACGACTTTGCTAGCACAAATGTTTGTCGTTGTTGTTGTTACTGTCTGTTGCGCCGCCTTGAATAATTGACTGGGAGTTTGTTTCAAAGCAGTGGGGGTTTATATCCATGTTTTCTGCAAGCGTTTGAGGTTCTGTAGTGTGCTAGCATTGGGGCATAGCACTGGGCCTCCCCATGGATGGGGCTACAGTTTGAGCTCCAGGCCTTTTCCTTTCTTCCCTTCATTGTCGCGTGGAGGTCTAGTTAGCTTCTAATCCACCTGCTGACTCTGTTGTTGAAGAAGCGTATGGTGTTGACCTTATTTGTGATTTTTGTGTTTGTACTCCTCACTGTACAGGAAATAATGTGGATAATGTTATGGGCAATTTTAACCTTGAATGTACGTGTTAATCACAGACTTGCAGAAGGCTTCATTCTTACCGCTGTAAATAGAGTGCAGTCGGGTTCCTGGAAGTACAATACCATTTATACAGTGGCTTTTAGATAGTGTTTAAACCTTTCAAGACACATCTACCATAAACCTTGAGGTAGATGGGTGATGATTCTGCAGCCATAAGCTGTCATGTTTACGGTAATGAAAAAAAAAAAAAACCTGATTGAATTGTTGAATCTTATGTGAATAACCAAAACGCCCATAATTGGGATTTTTTTTTAAGCTGTTTGTTTGTTTGTTTAGCTAGTTAGGTAGTTAGTTTTAGTATTTTATGCCTGCCAAACTGTTTTTTGTGTGCAGTTTTCACTCTGTAATTAGTACTTTAACTATTATTATTGTCGCTGTAGGTTTTTTTTTTTTTTTTTCACTCTTTTTTATTTGCGCTCTATTATCTACTATTATTATTTTTACTGTCTATAGTTTTTTTTTTCTGCCAAAGTTAATATATTAGCTAGCTATCATTATTAGTGTTTAATTGTAATAATGATAATTATATATATTATAACTATATATAGTTTTTGGCTAAAGTTAATGCTCTAACTACCTATTATTAGTAGTTTTTAATAGTGATATATCAATATCAGTAGTCTAGTGTTATTGATATATTGTGATGTTTTATATGTGTGTACTTTTTGAACTTCATATATAAATATGTTGTATTATATATAATCAGTGGTTGTATTATTAGTTTTATTTTGTACTGTCAGTTATTTGATTATATCATGAGTAGTTCATTCATTCAGAATGTATTCAAGAAGTAAGTGTGCATCCTTGCACTGTGTTTTTCTGATTTGCAAATAGTTTTAGCTTGAAACCATATACAAATCCATCAGATTCAGCTCAGAGCTGTTTGGTTTATTTTCCAGCTCAGCTTTCTGAAATGCTGTGGAAAGAAATGAATGGGTAAAATACGTCTGAAACTGAGGCAGCTGAAAAAGTAGCTTCTTTTGTTAGTCCTTCATCTTAGACAGCAGATTTTGCCTGAAAAGAAACCTCGCTGAGAGCCAGCGCTGATTTATTTGTTCACTGGTCTAACACACAATCACCTAGCACTATAAAAGCCTGGAGGCGCAGTTAGATTGGTAAGGACAAGAACAGCCGTTCACCATTACCCTTCTAGATCACAATGGTGACCTCAGCTGTAAAGATGTCTCCTAGATTTGGTTTAATGGTCTTCGCTTTCCTTGTCGAGAAAGAAAGAGGTTGCCTAGCCAACGACAGTGCCATTTCCTTTACTTAATAAACCATTAAAAGTTGACGAGGCCCTGAGATGTTCGAGTCTTTGTGTTAATGACGAGCTCAGATCATTTTGATTGGTCCTGCATTGCGTTGAATTTCCCAGTCCTCAGGAGACGGTAATGTCCAACCAGACGGCATGTGTGACCTCCGTACAGAGCATGTGGAGAATAATGTTACTTCTTTGACATTGTGTGAAGATCAAACACCACATGGTTCTTGTATAACAAACAACAGAAGAGCCAATTAGTCAGCAGCCTTTGTGTCTGTCAGAATTAATCGTGCAGTGAATGCATGATATTGATTTGTTGACTAATATCCTGTACCTGTATTATAATAAGACTGGATAAGCTTGCCAGACCACATGCCCGAAAGGGACTTTGGCATCTCATTTGCTGAAATATTAATTCCAGGAGTCGTACGCTCCCACTGAGCTTGGGCTTGTTATTGACTGCTGGTAATAGAGGGGGCTACAGAAGGAGCTGATATATGAGGTGTAATTAGTAAAAACAATGCATCAAGTAGTTTGTCTGTCCACAGTGAACATGTGTGACGTGTGACAGCTGATCAGATGATGATTAATGTTAAACAGTCAGTTATGAAAAGCTGGATTTTGGACCAGTAAGATATTGTTAAAATGTTGATGTGTCTATTAAATAATACTGACAGGTTTCATTTGTAAGCTATGTTGTTTGTCATTGTAATTTAAAATTACATGTAATAAGTAAACTGTTTTTCATTCTGAATGCATGAAAAATTAATAAATTAAATTAATAAACTTGTAACTACTAACTTATCATAGTGCAAAGAATAAACAAGACTGTGTATTAATAATTAAATGCATTTATTTATTTGGTTATTTTTTATTATTTTAAAATAACTTTATTGCTCACTTATGTTTTTTTTTTTTTTGTAATTGTAATTTGTTTAATTGTTGAACTGCAGATACTGTATGCCTCCATAGACCTGATGGCCAAATGAATACATATTGGAGATGAGCATATATTGAAATGAAAGAAAATGGTTGTGTAAAAATATTTAAGAAAACTTTAAATGCCGGAGGATGGATATTTATACAATCGCTAATATGTGCCCCATGAATATTAAATGGCTGGGCACTCCAGGAAGTTCACCTAACAGTGTTAAACATCACCATATTAATATTCATGAGACAAAGCTATGTGAATATGTCATAAACAATTTGAGTGAACTTGTGATTTAAAAAAAAAAAAAATAAATAAATAAAATAAAATGGGTGGAAAATCCCAGACTTTCTTTTGGAGTAGAGACCGTATGCCATGGCAACAAGAACATTTTTCCTAACACACTTGATGTTTTTAATATACTTTTTTTTCTTTTCCCTATAGACTATAGAATTTATTCATGAGATGCAAAGCTGAATTTTCTTGATTTCATGATCCTTTAGAAATTACTTGCTGATTTGCTTCTGAGAAACATTTCTTATTATTATCAATGTTGAAAATATATTCAAATGGCGAACATTGACTTTAAATTGTAATTAGAATGTTTTTTTAAGAAGCAAAATATAGTTAAGGATATAATATTATTATAAAAAAATTTTGAGAGAAAAATTTGGAAGAAAAATTTGTAATAAAACTGAAGTATTACATTTTGTGATTTTTTTTTTTCTTTTTATCTTCAAATCTATCAAATTATAAAAAGTTACCCTCTTTTTTTTTACAGGTATTTTTTTACTTGTATTTTGAATTTTGCACTTCTTTTAGGGTTGTCAGTAAAATTCATAGATAATGTCCCGATAATGAGCTGCCAGTACTTTTTTTCTGTTATTTTACAGTTATTTTTGTGTGAGTTGAGTGTTTCTTTGCATTACCTCCTCAGGTTAAAATCATTTATTGCTGAAATTGTCTTAATATGTGCTGCTGCTTTCAAATGAAACAAATGTGCAACCTCGTCCAATTACAGGAAATATATTTCTTTCAAATGCCTGAAAGTAAAAAAGAGCAAGCAAGTCTGACTGTGAATTATTCATAGGAAATGACAAACATATGGCGCTGTTTTTCTCACCTTGTGCTCTGGCGTTCTATAGTGTTTTATCATCTGTCTAATGTACGGCGATTGCCCGAAGGCAGACGCTGTTGCGAGGCCCTCGGGCGAACCAGATTCACTTACTCTCTTAAGAGTTTGAGTATCGACTCCTCTTCTGGTTTATAGCTTTATTTAGAGTTGCAATATTAATTTAGTGCATTTCCCTGCAGAAGTTTGAACCTCTTGTTAGGGCTTTTGTGCTGTGACTTCGGTGGAGTTGGTTACTGCTAAATTCAATAAGTGATGATTGTGTTGGGAGCACTGCTATAAGGGGGGACAGAAATACGAGCTATATTGTTGAAGGTGTCATATACTGGAAGTTTTATTAGCTCTAGGGCTACTTGTTTCACCAGAGGTCCCTTTGAAAGCCATAAGAGACAACGCCATTTCTGTTACGGCTTCAAACCATATAGAAGTACCATAACAAATGAAATGTCTAACAGATCAGTTGCATTTCTCAATGAATGAATGCATGAATAGTATTATCATATAAATTAATTGTAATAAAACGTATAGAATTTTATTGGGAAGAATAAAAAATAAATGCATCATTAATGAATTAAAGGTCATATGGTTATTTTTTCTACGAGAAAATAAATCATGCTTTAACATATACAGTATTACACTTTTAACTACTACTACTTCTAACATTCTAACTACTAACATTAGTTAGTTAGGCAAATATAACTGATTTTTAAAAGTATTTTATAGGTCAAAATTAAATTTTCTTTAATCTCTTATATTTATTTTAAAATAGTAGAAAAATACTATTTCTATGAATTAATAAATACACACAAACAAATAGGCAGCGATCTCCGTATGAACTTAAACAAGTCTCATCGAATACTTTCATGAACAAATGCTCTATCCACATTCATCTATTACTGCATGTCACCAGCTAAAGAATAATTTGCTGATTTTCAACCAGTGTTGTTCTGTTACAGTGTCAGTAATATAAATAAATGAACAATTGTATTATTCTTCTGTAGCCTGCACCACAATATCCTGCTTATTTGCCAGCAGAACCTTTTGCCTGCTGTAGTTTTATAAAAACTACAGATCCGTACCTCTGCATGTTTGCATCCTCAATCACAGATATTCTGATGAAGCCCAGTGCATTGTGGGTGTTGAAGTTTCCTACCTTTTTTGCCACAGCTGCTATTTTCTATTCATGTAGCACTGATTTAAAAAAAAGAAAGAAAGAAAGAAATTGTGTTACCACTGCATTAATAGCCAACTTTTATTAAACCCTCATCTTGCCAGCGGGGACTTACCACTAACTCATTTTGTCTACATGTATTATAAAGTAAATAAGGTCATGTTTGATTTCAAGCTGACTCGATTTCATTCTATGAAATGCACCATCTCAGCAAAAAAAAAAAAAAAACTTCCTTTGGGAAGTGATGCCAGCTGATGAAAAATTTGTAGAGATGCTATACTGACCTGCATGGCTATAAATAAACAGTAATCAGGTCTTATATACTAAAGCAAATTAGTTTTTTTTTTTTTTTTTTTAATGTTTTTTTAAGAAGACTCTGTTTTTTTTTTTTTCTCTCTGTTTCTCACTACAGTTCTCTTCGGCCAGTTTATGTTCTTCCAGACGACCCCTAGTGATGTGCTGGAGATCTTTGACGGGCCCTCGACGGAGTCTGCGCTCCTCACCTCTGTGCATGGCTCTCACTCAGGTAAAAGGCTTTGTTTACCGCCACCGCATGAGACCAACTAAAGGCACGTCTGCCTAAACGAGATGACATTAAACTACATGAAGGGCTGCCGCAGTCAGATCTCATTCCCAACACTGTTCCGCTGCGCTGAATGTCGTGTTGTTGTTAATGTGCTTCTGACATGCAGCTGGGATCCAGAAATCTGAGTCCAAATTGACAATCTGGGACTTTGTCTGCATTTAAATCTGAAAATAAACTGTTAGGATTTTGATCTGAAATAAAGAAATAATTGTAGATTCGGCACTACAGTATTTCTATATAATATAATAAAAAAGAAATATATAGAATATAAAAATATTAGAAATCTAGTAAATTCTAAATGTAAAAAGTATTTAATTAAATTGAGTTTATAAAATATAATAAAATATTATGTTATATTATTGTTATATTTAATATTAGATATACAAAATGTTAAATATCACATACTAAACATTAAATTAAAATGGCTAATTTAGACTCTAATTTAGAGTAATGCTCCATTGCATTATATTATATTGTGTGTGTATATATATATATATATATATATATATTATATATATATATATATATATATATATATATATATATATACTTAGTTTATGGAAAGTAATGCATTACATTACTTTTGCGTTATGTTTGCTAACAAAAAGTAAATAAATACGATAACATTCTTATTACCCCCCCCCCCCCCCCAAAAAACAAAAAACAAAAACACAAATGCGATGTTCAACTAAAGTCATTTTTGTAACTACTTATTTGAAAAGTAACTAATTTTGTTGTGAATTTTAAAGTAGTGTTACTTGAAAAAAGTAATCTGATTATGTAACTGGTGTTACTGTTGAATTGAATTCTGTTCAATTTTGAACTTAAATTATGCTGATACTGTATATAATGTGTAATAAAACATGTATTAAAATGTAGTCTCAGACCTTTGCACTGCTCTTGTTGGTGTACTGAAGACACATGATTTCCTTTAACCCTGTCGATGTGGCAGCACTCAGCAGATGTATTGATGGTCTCATTTCTGCTATTGTTGTTGCTGCAGACAGATAACAGAACTGTTTTTCTTTTCCTCACCTCCTCAAATTTCTCATTTGATAGGAGAGCCATTGCCGCTGAGCTCTGCCAATGAAATCACCATCAGGTTCAAAACCGAGGGACCAAACACAGCTAAAGGTTTTCATTTCGTGTATCAAGGTTTGTACTTCTCAATTAATCTCTTGTAAACTAAAGGTTACTTGTGCTATTTTTGCTGTATGCCATATGTACACTGTGCACAGCATGTTTTCTGTAAGTAGTATATAACTCTGTATGTGTAAAAGATGTTACAGACTCCATACCTTTGAATGGCAGTTTATATTTGTTTTTTCTTCTTGCATTTCTGCAGCTGTTCCGAGGACCAGTGCTTCCCAGTGCAACTCCGTGCCCGAGCCTCGCTACGGGAAGCGCATTGGGAATGACTTTGGAATGGGTACGGTGGTGCTTTTCGAGTGTAACCCAGGTTACACTCTTCATGGTGCCAGTGCCATCAGGTGTGAGGCAGTGCCCAACACACTGGCCCAATGGAACGGCACTGTGCCAACATGTGTCGGTATGTACACCCCCACACGTCAGTGTGCTCAATACTGCCCCCTGCTTGCGTGGATGTCAGCTCAGGCTGAGATAGAGGCTGTTCCAAAACTCAGTTAGCTGCCAACGTAAGGAACCATTTTAGTTGCATGCCAGGCTGTTCCAAAATGACTGTGCTGTCTACTAAAGTGCCTCATTTTAGCCAGATTTTAAGGCAACATTGCATGCATTCATGGAGAAGACAGTCCCATAATTAGACAAATCATGAATTAAATATAGAAAATAGATGTTTATATTATCTATGTTAATATAACTAATCAGATGATATACTTTCATTATATTTCTTCAATTGTATTATTTATATTATGAATATTATTAATATAATACAATGTGCTTTAATGAAATTAAGTAGAATGTAATTTTACATTTGAGTGCCTTACTAAAGTATTACCTGAATTGTAAATGAATAGTGTTTATTAATTTTCATTTGAGTATTTATGGCTATATTAAATTAATCTATTGTAATCACTACATTTAAGAGATTTATCCAAATTAATCAAAGTATTATTTACATTATTAATATTAGTAGCTTTATATAATGCAATATATTTTAATGAAATAAATTAAAATGTAGTTTAGATTTAGCTAGATTACTAAATTATGACTTGAATTTTTAATTAATAGTATTTATTCATTTTTATAAAAGTAAATCAAATTAATCAAAGGTGATATACTTACATTTTTGTATTATTTTATTTATATTTTTAATCTTTTTAATACAATATATTTTTAATTAAATTAAGTAAAAGTTCATTTATTTTAAATGTTGCTATATTACTAGTATTACTTAAATGATTAATTAATAGTATTTATAATTCTTTATATTAGTGTTTATAAATTATTATTCTGTTGTATCAATATGGTGTTATAAATACATTGATAACAAAAAAAATTCTGATTTATTCAAAGATTATACACTTTATTTACACTTCTTAAATTCTATTTATTATTAATGCATTTATTGTTATCATATAATATACGTTTTATATATATTTTGTATAAATACATTAATTTGTTTTATTTTAGGTGTTACTAGATTACTATTTTTTTACTTTTTATATAGATTTATATTACATTTATATTTTTTATATTAGTATTTATGAATTTATATTGTTATAGATTAACATATTCTAATACATACATTGACATCAAAATAGAGAAATACTGTACTTTTTTACTATTTGTTTGTGCTGTGAATTTTTAGACATGGTTATTAAGTAATTCGATTGTCACGATTTTGCCTAGCAACATGTTAATGGCAATTCATTGAAATCAATTGAGTCGAATCTGTGGCGTGCTTCGCATGAGGAGCACTATTTGTATGAGTTTCTGCATTTGTAGTGCATTCTAGATAAGTCACGTACAGTATGTAATTCCATGGTGGTTTGGATGCTGGTCCTTAGAAGTCACTCACTATGTTGTGCAACAGAGCTGGAGAGATTTGAGGGGGTTTTATTAAAAATAAATGTGCTGGGAGCTAATGGATACAGGAGCGTTCACACAGTGTGGAGGCCCCCATGAAATGCAATTTCAAGTAAATGTGAATCTTGGGTAAATCTCTTGATGCAGGTTGACAGAATACTTTCCTTCTAGCTGTGTCCTCATACAATTTAATAGAAATGCTCCTATGAGAGAATCAACAGGCGCTGGAAGCAAAGCCGCCATCCTTACGCTCTCACCAACCAAACAATGTGGCATCATTTTCTCAGCGTATAGCGCAAATAGTCATGATTTTGTACTACAGAACTTAATATCTTACTGTTTTTTTTTTGTTCTCCTGGTTTTCTTTCATCATCATTTTTCACCTTCACTCTTATCCTTGATTTAGTTGGCTTGTTTTTTTAAAGCCTTACCCTAAGATTTCTCCTTCACATGTTAAAGTTCCTGATGATAAAATCACTGCATTGATCAGCCTCACATTCATAACCAATATTAAAGAAATAGTTCACCCAAAAATTAAATTTACAGATAATTTACTTACTCTTAGGTCACCCAAGCTGGCTTTTTTCTTCAGCTGAACAGTCAAGATGATTTTTAGCTGAAACCGTGGTCCTTGGTGATTCATAAAGTGCAATTCAACAGCTACCGTAACTTTTGGAGTCATAAAAGAGCATATCAGGCAACACAAAATGAATACATGTGGCTCATGACAATTGAGGTCTTATGAAGCGAAACAACCTTAACAACATTATTATGCATTGATTGCGTAAACGGACTGGTGAATCAGTTCATTTGAACCAGTTTATTGAAAAGAATCAAACTCTGTTTGCCTGAGGCTCTGGATTACAGGTAATAATGTTGCAAATACTATTCAGTTTCTTGCACAGACCAATCGTTTCACTTCATAAGACCTCAATATGGTCAGGAGCTATGAGTAATAATTTTGTCTAGCCTGTATATGCTTTTTTGACTCTAAAGTGATGGTAGCCATTGACTTGCATTTTATGAATCACCAAGGACTACGGTTTCTGCTAAAAATCATCTTTACTGTTCTACTGAAGAAAAAAAAGTCATCTTGGATGACCCTGAGGGTGGGTAAATTAACAGCAAATTTCATTTTGGGGTGAACTACCCCTTTAAAAACCAATGAAAAGTGTCCATTTTTAACTCCTAGAAATTAGCAACTGAAAATGATCAAATCCCTCCTTTCTGTGCCGTCTTGTGCGGTGGTGCTGTAAGAGGGTAAATCAAACACTGCACCTCTGACAGTAACACCTGTTATCATCGATTATTCCCACTAAAGGGAAAAGCCTCAATGAATCACCAGGAGTTTTATATTCATTTTTACATTGTGTGGGCTTTGCACACAGGGTTGCTATTGGTAACCGCTCCACGTAATTATTTTTTTATGGCATTTTCTGCACAGGTGCCTCATGTCCATGAGTCCATTACTGGATTCACCTTTGTCACTTTATGTCGTATCTCATGAAATAATTCTTAAAATAACATTGTTTTGGGGACGTTTTGATGCTCATTATTCAGCAGCTAATGTCCTGGCTTAGTGGTTAGTGCACAGTCTGACATGTTGAGCCGTGGTCCTCACGTGGGAGGCAGGGGTTCAGTCTCAGACGTGTCGGATCCCCCTCCGCCTCCATTCCAGCCTTTTATTAGGAATGATAATAGGCAGATCTATTTTGACACTCATCTGCTGTCACCTGTCAGTCACACATAAGGGTTGGCGAATTGATTTGGTGCCAGTACTGCAGAAAGATTGCTATCATTGGCTTCAGTTTAGTATAAAAAAAAAGATGTAATAATAGCAGTCTTTCTGTAGTTTTGGTAATACCGAGCATTGGTGCATGTATGAAAAGTAAGCTAACTACACTGAAGCTATATATATGGAAATATCTCTATATAACAAATAATATATGTTAATTAGTATTTAATAATTTATTTTTAGTATGTTTAATATACAAATAATAATATACCATAAAAATAATAATAATTAAAATAAAATTGTATTCATTTTATTAAAATGCAATATAGTTATATTTTAATTAATCTAAATTAGTATTTTAATACTAATTAATTCTGCAAATAAAGCATTAATCTAAATTAGTGACGACAATAGTTTTTACTGTAATATTTCAAAGTAAATCTAAAATTTAAAAAGAATAATTCAGTTACAATCTAAATAATTTGTATAATAATAATATAATTGTGTATATCTAATATTTAATCTAAAATAGTAATTTTATTGAAATATTATATTATATTACTAATAAAACAAATTAATTCTGCAGTTGTATTACTACTAATAATAAATTGTGCAATTAAAACATTATTTAAATTAAGGAGACAACATTAATTTTCCATTTAAATTTATTGTGTAGTATTTACTCATTTAAAATGTAAAAAATAAGAATTATTTTAAAATTATAATGAATATAATTATAGTTAAAAAAGTAGTTAAATTGAAATAATACATTTATTAATATATTATATTATTAATAATAAAAATACTGCAGTTAGAGCATTAATCTTAATTTGCTGTTTAGTATTTACTTATCTGAAATAAAAAATGTAATTGGAATATAATTTATTTTATTAAAATATTACATTAAATTAACGGACTAATGATACTAATTAATTCTGAAATTATATTACTAATAATAAAAATTAATTGTGCAATTGGAACATTAATCTGAAATAGGGTGAAAGCATTATATTGTACAGTATTAACTTAATACAGCTGTTTTTAGTATATAAACAAAAACAAAAAAGAGCCAGCAATATGTAGACATACAGTAAGCTTCTAGAGTGCAGTGTTAATGAAGCGGATGGAGTCTTAGCATTGCTAGCAAACCAAACGACACACTTCTACTAGCCACAATCAAGTGTTAACATTAGCTTTTACCCACATGTGTGTTACTCTATTGATGGTAGCGGCTCCTCATGTTCCATTGATTTACATGAAATTGCTCTCTGCCCCGAGCGACGTGCTCATCCTCTCTTTGAGCGCCGGCTGCTAATGATGACATTAACGTAGCTGGAAACCTTTTTGATTATAGCGGGGGCGTGAGAGCGCGTGGGACATAACCTGTGGAATATAGATGCACTCCAAATGGAAGTCAACTGAATAATTGCGTTGATTTAACTGTGTTCTTCCAGGCAACAGGAGGGAGAATAAAGAAGGAAAAGGCTAAAGCACAAACGGATGTTTGGTGTTTCTTTTTTTTTGTACGGTACAAAAGCGACGACGTGCCGCCCGGAGGTGCACCTGGCGATTGAAAACAAAGTGATTGACTCTGGCCTCCAGATCGCCTCGGTGCCTTTGACAGATAGCGTCAAATACTGCCTGTGAAGACAGAACGCCCTTGCGGTAGTTAACATCCAGAGAGGATTCGCACTTATTGATAGCTACACAAAAGGTGCTGAGCACAATGTCTGGCGAAGCCTCAACAAGCAAATAAAAATTGCTTTACTGAGCCCTCCAAAGCTTGCCAGAAGATTCATTTCTCATCCTTTCGATTTATTCCAGTTAGAGTGTTTCCCCCCCCGCTTTTGTTCTTAGCTGAGGCTTGTGTGCTTTGAATGTTTTGAAAGCATTAATGAAAATGGAAAACTGAATTCATTCGAAATGACGTGTTTCTGGTCAATTAGAAAGCACATGCTGTAATTGTGAACATACAGCAGCGGTAATTTAACATATACGTTACGAGTCCTTGGGATCTTTGTCACTGACTGATGATGAAAAGGTTATGCTTTGCAAGTTCTCAAGAAGGCATAAATGTATCTAGTGCAATAAATCACTTTTTCTTAATCAGTATTTTCTCATGTTTTCCAGAAAACATAAAGCATCTTTAAACCAAGATAAATAAGTAGTTTTCAGTGAATGCATCCTAAATGAAATGTATTTTTCTTACCCATTTCCAGATTTTATTGTTGTTATAAGCATAAATTTGACAATATGTGCTTATGCTTAAAACAGGATAAAACAGTTTGCCAGTGTGAAAAAAAAACCAAGATGAGAAAATACTGATTACAAAAATGTTTTGCACTTTTTTAGTCACTTACTGTATACATATTTGTACAGATCTTGACGATTATTGTTAAAGAGTTGTTCACCCCAAATGTAACATTGTCATTCCAAACCTATATGACTTTCTTTATTCCGTTGAACAGAAAAGAGTTTTTGAAGGTTATGCTGGACACTATTTTCCATGTAATGCATAATCAGGCAAAATGACATAAAAGTATCTTAAAAGTAGTCCATATGACTCTTGTACTATATTTCAAGTCTTATTATGCCGTTTTATGCTCAATATTGGTGTCCACGCAATGGAAGCATTCATCACAGTTGGTGAGAAAAGTACTGATGTCTGATTTGTGAATGAATCATTCTTTTGAGTTTGATTCTTTCCATTGATTCTTTGAGCCAGTTCACAAGAGCAGACAGAATGATTCATTTACAAATTGATCCGATCCAGGTCTTGAATTCAACTTACTTGCTCAACAGTCATGTAGCGGTATTGCGTGACTTGGAATATACTGTAGTACATGATTCATATAGACTACTTTAACTATGCTTTAATGATGCTTTTTTGTTATCTTTAATAACTTCCAAAAAGATCAACAGTGATATTCCTTTTGTGCTCAGCAGAAGAAAGTCATATGGGTTCAAAAAATATATAAAAATAAAATGACGTTATTTCTGAGTGAACCATATATACCTTGCAATGTCGGCTAATAGCCAGTTTTGTTTATCCGCTCAAGTGTCCAGTTTTACATAGATTGAATTAGTGTCTGTCAGCTGCCTGTGACCAAAAATATCATTATGCTTGCACTTAAGCTCGACAACTCTTCAGAAGATAAGAGTTTCTCACTGCTCAAAGGATTCCCTTCAGTGGGCTGAAATATGAGAGGAAACTTCAAATAGAAGGAGTGCAAGGTTGAATAATTGAAAATGATGAATGCATAATGCTTTTTAAGCAGAGCAGGATGGAGCCTATGTAAAAGATGAAGGTCTCGAGGATTGCAGCCGCGGCCACACCGTACAGGACACTGCATCTGGAAAAAGTCATTCGAATTCCCGGGACGTAATGCATGAAAAATAAGGAGCATTTTTTAATGCATAACTAGTCTTGTGCTAGATTAAAGCAGATGCTGCGACATGTATTAACATTAATGTGTGGCACTTCAGTTCTGCACCTGGTAATGACATCCCACTGGAGTTGGGTAAGGATGGACCGACCCAGTTGATTGTTGGCTGGTTGCTTCAGCAAGAGCATCATTAAAAGTAGTCCGTTCTCACATAGTGCTTTTTCATTACAGCTCCGTTTAGAATGGAAAATATTATGGCTGTAAGGTAATCAATAACGTTCTCTTATGTAGTCGTACAACAAAAAGAATACATTCTTTTGGTTGTTGTTGTTGTTGTTGTTCACATATCCCATCAATGTCAGCACAGGCCTATTTTCATGTTTCATAATATTTTACCAAAACTTGCTCTGCCTCAACAACTCTCCTTTTCAGCCTCAAAACTGCAAAAAGGATTGCGAGTAGTGTTTCAAGTTGATTTTATTTGGCCTTCTAAGGTGCTTTTTTAAGTGTCATGTAGCTAATATATAAGTTGCTTTCTTTAATGTATGTACATATTTAAGTATTCTATTTTTAATATGCATGTTTTATTGTTTTAATTTAGAATTTTTTTATTATAAAATGTCTGAATTTAACCTTACTGTGGTTAAAAGTTAAGTTTTTTTCATTGATAGGATCAAATCATATACGAATCACACACAAGATCAAATGAAAATCCATTGCTAGAATCCAATATTTATTAAATTTAATTTGTGCTCTCTGAAAGTATACTTTGCAAACAGAAAAATGTGAGCGTTAAAAACCTTAAAAAAATAAAATAAAAACCTTTAAAGGTTTTTAGTTTGCTCTTTTATAGCATTTTGATTTGTTACTCACTATTATTATTTTTTGGTTTGTTTGTTTTTAATTTTAGATTATTTCGGAAGGCTTTGCTTGATTTATTTCTCTACTATGTTTTGTGATGATAAAACAGTCAAATGGATTGTGAATAGTGTTTCATGTTGAATTCATGTCAAATTTATATCTATTAAGGTGCCCTTAAAAACTTAATTTTAATTTAAAACTATATATATATATAAATGATAGGTAAAAATTGATAGCCTGAATGCACTGTAAGTCGCTTGGGATAAAAGCGTCTGCTAAATGCATAAATTAATTTAATTTAAATATATATATATATATATATATATATATATATATATATATATATATATATAATATATATATATATATATATAGTAATTACATAATAATGGAATTCTTTGTCAAAAAAAATCATAGTTATTTACTTATTTTTGTAATTTATTTATTTTTCCATATCATTTGGCTCAGAAAGAGCTTATTTACTTGATTTTGTTTGTTGTGTCTCTCTGCCATGTTTAGTCTGTCTTTTTTTCCCTTTTTTTTCTAAATCTGTCTTTCAGTTCCATGCGGAGGAGTTCTGACCATGCGCCGTGGGACCATTCTGTCTCCGGGTTACCCCGATCCCTATGACAACCATCTGAACTGCGTCTGGAAGGTCTTTGTTCCGGAGGGAACCGGAATCCAGGTGAGAGAAAACTCTTTGTTTTTCCTTTTTTTGTGTGTGTGTTTGTGTGTGTGTGTCTTCTGGAAACAAATAGTGGATTATGATTAGTAGAAGTGTGTTTGATTGCTTAAAGCTCGTCAGAGGATTAACATATTCTCAAGGGAATCCCATTATTATTAGTTTGCTTTATTATTGAACTTTACGTATTACTGAAAATATTAGATTTTTGCCCTTATTTACAACTTTTGAAGTTTAAGCAGATAATACTGCATTTTATAGTTATGCAATATGTTATACAGGTAAAAAAGGTATTAATGTATTAATGGTCAACCAGTGTGGGTTTTCAATGGCTGATATCTGCTGCAGTGTACAGAAGTGGTTCTCATCTGGTTTTGCTTTACATTGGACATCAAACACAGTGCCAGGATTGTTTATCGTTATCCTGCTTAGGCCGAACAATATGCAAAATTATTAACATGATATAAACTGAATGGGAAAACTGTGTAAATACAAAATCGACAGCATAAATGTGATTCATCATCCAAACACATGGAACAAGCACTGGACCAAATGTTGATTTAGCATTAGTCATATCACCAAGTGACAGATTTTACCATTTGACTGAAAACACAGCCTTTGACGTCAATGACAAAAGAGATGAGATGTGTTTTCTACTCGTTTTTTAAAGGTTTATAAGCCTGTTTATTTAATTATTACATCATGATTATATAACTATTTTTATTTTATTATATGCATTTAACAATGTCTTTTTCTCCCATATATGTTCCTATCAGACCAGAAGTGGCTCATTTTTATTTAGATTTTTATAATAAATATTTACACCTTAATTGCAGGTCTATTCATCATGTAATCATTCAGCTGAGCAGACTGAATGATTCACTCACTCACTCACTCACTCACTCACAAATTAATCAAATATAGGTCTTGAATTCAACCTACTAACTCACCAATCTGGTCACAATGGTTATTGTCACAATATTTACTCATTATGTTAAAATTAACATTTAAATTTGACAGACTTCACCCAGAACTTGAGTATACTCAAAACTACATAATATATATATATATATATATATATAATATATATATATATATATCTATATATATATAGATATATATATATATATTAAGTAATAAGTAATTTATATATTTTGTAATATTTTTGTGTTTTTTTTTTCTTTTTTTCTGTAGATTACAGTTGTGACTTTTTCCACCGAACACAACTGGGACTCTCTAGACTTTTACGATGGCGTCGACAGCAATGCTCCACGACTAGGAAGCTATTCGGGTGAGATGGAAACCATGTGTTTTCTCCCTAAATTTGATATTGTTTTCCAAATAACCCAAGCAAACCATGTTGACTTTAATATATTCTGCAAATACAACTGTTGTGCACTCAACCCTGGTGTCATTTTTTTTTTGTTTTTTTTGCGAACTCTAGTCAGGCTAAGAAACTCAATGTATCGCATCTGCGAAATAAGACTATTTCCTTACTTTCATCTAGAGATTTGTTTTGTCATCCAAAGCACATCAATATTTGAGCTGTCGTGGGATATCATGGATCAACAGCTTTATAAGCAGCAGGAGTGAACTCCAAGTGTCAGAGTTTCCCTGGTAGGAGTAGGAGTAGGAGACAGAATGATATCAGTGTAGTGCTGAAACTCAAACGGCAGAGCCCTCAGAAGTCAAAGACAGATTTTAATCATTTGGTGCGGTACCCTTTTAACCTTCATTTTATTTTAAGTTTAGTTTTATTTTTTAATATTAACTTTTTGCTATCTGTTGTTATTTATGTATTTATTTTCCTTTTTACATTTTCTTATTTTTTTTCATATCTTTCTTTTTCGCAGAGCCCTCGGAAGTGCCACGATCTATTTATTTATTTATTTATTTTTCTTTTGTTAACTTTTGGTTTAGACTTATTATAGGCTTTTTTTCTTTGCATTTTATTTTATTATTTGTTTTATTTTTCTTATCTGATTGTGGTTATGTGTTTTTGGTTATTTTACTTTTTACATTATTTTTCTCAATTTTTTCTAATATTTTCATCTTTTTTTTTCACAGAGCCCTCAGAAGTGAAAGAGAGATTTGAATTATTTGCCATCATATCCTCTCAATGGTTTTATTTCATTTTTGTATGCATGTGTGGTTTTTTTTCTGTTAGTTAACATATATTTTGGTTCAGAAAAAGGCTGTTTTCTTTTTAAAGTGTTTGTTTGGGGTTGTTTGTGCCATGTTTACTTTTTACTATCTGTCTATCGAAAAGGCCTTTTTTTCTTCATGGTATAGAGTTTCACAGACTTTTTGTTTTCTCTTTAAAGTAGAAGACAGAATGATATCAGTGTAGCACCAGTGACTCAGATCGAAAGAGCCCTCAGAAGTGAAAGACAGATTTAAATTATTTGCCAGCGTATCCCCTCAACCAGGCACAAGCGTCGTGTCAGCTGCACAAAGCAAAATAAATATGCGGTGACCTTATAGCGGATGCCATCCCTCTCAGACAAAGCATTAAGTATTGTTGACAGTTTGACGTTTAATCTGCTCGGAGGACAAATGAAAGATTAAAGGAAGTTATGGGATGAAGATGCCTTGTGCATAAAGAAGGTGAAATGGCCGCAGACAAAATATGCTTGGATGCTCTTCGAGAGGGAAATATGGGACCACCTCAGTCTAAATTCCTCAGTCTGTAATGCCTTGCTCTATTCATCACAACCTCTTTAGCACTGAACGTCAGCAACCGCTCGACAAATAGCCCATCATCCAGACTTCAGAGTGGCTACAGAGCATTGTTCTGCTTGATGGAGGTCACCGCAGGTTCACAAAACTGCAATAGGTCTGATCAGTCTTGTTGTGTGCCCAGCTGTAATTTCGCAATGATTAGGTGGACGGCGGCGAGGTGTGACCCAACTTTAGTGGCGACGCCACTTCATCTGTCGACCCGGCGACTCGATAAAGCCACTGACATTTGTGACAGAGCTGAATGACATGCGTAGAAGCCTTGTGAAGGAATGTCACAATCCCAGCAGGATTGACTGCAGGCAGGGAGCTGTAGGCAACAATGCGCTGTTATGCCTGTCATGCAAACGATAATTATTTTCTGATGCTAATTCCTCTAGGGACCACGATTCCACCCCTGCTGAACACCACATCCAACAACCTGTTCCTCACCTTTCAGACTGACATGAGCATTTCTGGAGCTGGTTTTCACCTGGAATATACAGGTATGATGACTGTTCACCTCTGCAGTGAGAACGCAAAGCACGGTTTCCTATGGAAGCTATATATAAAAATGAAAAAAAGATAAATGTGACTTTATTTAACAATTATAATAGTTTTATTTCAATCCTAAGTTTATATCTCACAATTCAGATTTTTTTCCCCCTCGCAATTCAGATTTTTTTCTGAGAACAAATTACAAATTGTGAGGAAAAAATAAATAAATCAGAATTGTGAGACATAAGTGCAGAATTACGAGATATAAACTTTTAATTTTGAGAAAAAAATCAGAAGAAAAGTCAAATATAATGTGAGAGATAAACTAATACTTGCAAGAAAAAAATCTGAATTGCGAGAGATAAGTTTTCATTTTATTTTAAGTTTATATCACACAATTCTGAGTTTATATTAGCAATTCTGGAATTTTATTTTTCTCAGAATTATGAGAAAAAAGTCTGAATTATAGTCTGAGATATAAACTTACAATTGTGAGATAAAAAGTTGCAATTACCTTTTTATATTAATTTTAATTTTTCAGAAAAAAAAACATTCATAGTTCTCACAATTCTGTGTAAAATAAAATTATTATAATTATCACAATGTCTTTTTTTATTCTAAGTACAGTTGTATTATTACAATAGTATATTTCTCTCATAATGTTTTATAATTAGATCTAATATGAAGACAAGTTATTTTTTATTATTAATATCACTGAGGTGGTGTCTGGATATTTCAGCAGCAGCATTGGACATATTCTTATTAGATGTAATGTTTACCATTATATCGCTGTTCAAATTGCAATCACAATATATACCAAAATAATTACAATATATATTTCTGACAGGCCTAAACTGTTAATAAGTCATTTAAAGTGCCCTTATTATGGATTTTTGAAAATTACCTTTCATGTAGTGTGTAACACAGCTCTAAGGCCCCGTTTACACTAGTGCGTTTTTGTTTTAAAATGCATAACTTCTGCCTATTGTTTACAGTAATCCGGTGTTTTTGAGGTTGACAATGGAGACCTTTAAAAATGCTGCAGACCCCATTTTAGTTTTAAAACTCTGGGGTAGCGTTTTAGTGTAAACGGACCAAAACTGAGACTTTTGAAAACGATGGCGTGGCTGCCCACATTCCCTCATGCTCATTGCTGTACCCATAGATATGTATGGGTAGATTCCCCATTCAACCACTCCAAGCATGTAGACGTATCCGCCATCTAAATAATAGGGTATCTACCTACACATATCTACAGTATGGTCGTACCTGCATGAATGGTCACATGACATGCATTTTCGGTTGTAAAACAAAAACACACTAGTGTAAATGGGGTAAAAGTAAATGAAAACATCCTACAAAGTTTTAAATCTGAAAGTGCATTGTGTATAAAGTTATTGTCTCTCAAAAGAAAGAGTCGACTCTGATCATTGATTGATTTTTTTTTAAAGAGTATCAAGAGATTTTTTGTTTTTGTGTAAACGAGAAATTTTGGTATTTTGCGCGCACTTTTTTTTGTTTTTGTGTAGGTCTGAATAAAAATGCGAATTCATTCTTTGCCACTAGGTGCCGCTTTTGGAGAGGTAAAAATAGTGGTTTCCCCGGTATGCTGTACACAAAGCAGCACTGCGCTCACAAACACTGCTTTATCAGGCATTACAGGCATGATGTAATTAAAATGAGACCAATCGACCAATCACCGCAGATTAGCATCATGCAAAGGAGGGGTTTGAAAAAATAAATCATTGAGCAAATCATTTGGGAGTTATTGAGCAAGTAAGGTTATTTTTAAAGTTATTTTTAATATTATGAGACAATGAAAGTGTTTTTTGACCTTGCATGCATGTCAACATGTTGTTGGGGACTCCCAAAACCAAAATATGAAACTTTCATAACCCATAATAGGGGCTCTTTAATAAAAACAATTAAAATAAAACACTTGTAAAAGTAGTCTTTATTTTATACACATATAAACATAAACATTATGTATTTTATTTGTTTCCTGCATGTCATTTGACCATTAAACAACAAATAAGAACTTTAAACGTGTTTTTAAATATTAACTTAAAATCTGAGAGAGTACTTCAAGAAAATATTTTATCAAAGTGGTTCGGCTGACAAAGAAAGTTTGGGAGCCCTGCCACAGGCATCCACAATTGAATTGAATTTAACCGCTACATGAATCACGCAACATTTGTTATGACTCATTTCTCTCGCGGGGCTCCTTTGCATCTCGCAGTGTAAACGCAAATCAATTTCCATTTGTGTTGGGGAACAGTCACATTCTGACAAATGAAGAGAGTTTCCTGTGTCCTAAGCAATAGGTTTGGACTCCTGCCCAGAACCTCAAACCCCCAGCAACGGTGTGAAAGTGGGCGACCGCTACTTCGTGGGTGATGTTGTCTCATTCCACTGTGAACAAGGATACACTCTAAAGGTGGGCGATTTCATATGATAATATGGCAGTGATAGCTTAGCGCTCTCAGTTTCAAATGCTCAGAGACATTTGCACTTGTTCTAAAAAGCTTTTTGGCTGCTCATTTTGGCATTTCGCCATTCTTGCTTGTGTAATTGGCAGTGCGTTAAACAGGTGACTTGTTTTCAGAAGAGTGACATTCAATCAAATGGCATTTGTTCAATTACGAGCACTTGTATGTCCCAGAGGGTGATTTTCAGTTGAACTTTTTGTTTTTCTTTTTGAAGGGTGCATTAAAATGTCTTTTTTTCTGACTTTTGTTTGTATTTGCTACTTTCCAAATGCTTTTTGTGTGTAGATGTTTTTACTCTTGTACCACACCCAGACTTTTGATCTTAAAATATCAAAATCTAAAATAGAATAAAGCATCATAAAATATGACTTGAGATATTTTTTTTAATTATGATAATCTAAACAATTCAGCATTTCAATATTTTTTGTTTTTGCTTTTGTTTGTTTATGTGAAAATGATTACGACTCTCTGTTAGTTCTCTCCCTTGTTTTTCCCTAATTTTTCTCCAAGTTATTTATTATTATGTATGTGATGTGACATTTTTCTGTCATTTCTATTCTGTAATTTTGTAAAATTATGCAAGAAGTGTGGAAACATTATTTGTGTGTTTTAGGGTGAATGTGAGTATTTAGTTGAGTGTATGTAGAATGCATGAAATGGTAGCTATGAAATTAGCCATAGCATATTCAAAATCTATTTTTCGTTCCTGCTTTTTGTAAAATTATGCAAAAAAGTGTGAAAAAGTATTATTTAGTTTAGTGTATTTGTAATGCATGAAACAATAGCTATGAAATTAGCCTTAGTATGTTCAAATGTCAGCTGTTATTTTGTAATATGATCCAAAAACTGTGAAAAACATGTAGTTGTGTATATTTAGAATGCATGAAATGTGTATCAATTTGTATAGCTGTAATTTTCAAAATTAGCAATTTGCAAAAGTGTATATATACCATATATTAGCACATCCAAAATGTAATTTTTCTAGCTGTTGTTTTGTAAAATTATTCAAAAATATATTCAAATATTTTTTAGTTGTGTGTGCATTTAGAATGCATGAAACAGCTGTTAAATCTTAAGTCTTATCATGTACACAGTGTAATTAATGTTTTGAATAATAATGCAAAGTGTATGAAAATATTTCATTGTGTATATTAAGAATGCATAAAATGCATGCTATATGACATGCAGCGTGTTTAAAATGTCACTTCCACCGCATGTGTTCATTATATTTCAGGCAAGAAAGCAAAAAGGATGCATGTATACTGACGGTAGTAGACAAACTAGTGAAAGTTTGTTTAAAAAAAACAGAAAGAAGAAAAGTACAAAGGTGTCCATAGCTGAAGAAGCACCTTTAAGTTCAGTGTTTGATTTTCTGTTCCTCTGTGCATTTTATTCGATTCATTCACAGTGCCAAGGCTTTGTTATTTTTGCCCTCACGTCGTACGTGGAAGAGAACGTTGAGTGATACATTTCCTATGAGTGATTCATCTTCCTTCGGAATTGGTGAGAGCTTCTTGGAAAAGTCAATATCTTTCTTCATTTCCACTCGTTGCAGGGAAGTGCATATATAACCTGCATGCCGGGGCCTGTCAGAAGATGGAACTATCCAGCGCCGCTCTGTCTAGGTATGTTTTATTTGCAGTCATTTCTCCCCGTTTGGCCTTTTCAATGAGAGCATTACCACAGCTTTACTTCTCCGTAATCGCAATTCTTCAAATTAGTGTCTCGCAACCACCTTATGTTCCTGTTAGTTGAGGAGTTTGTGCCGTTTCGTCTTATTTGATTTCAATGTAGCAGCTGTTTCATCACCGAGCCGTGGTCTGTTAGAGCTCTATTTAATCAAATGGACTATGAAAAAGCTTTCTTCAGGCTAGATCTTTGAGGTCCTATTCAGTCGAATCTTCTTTTTTCATTTTCCCTTTTGTTGAAATCTATTAGCCTTAAACCCTTCTTCCATGTCTCATGATTTCTCGCGGCTATAACACCATCGCTCATGAGTTACTGGCCATCTAGCTAATGCTGTTCATCCAGAGCGACTTACAGTCTGCTAATAGCAGTGACAGATGCTGCAGGATCTCAGATTAAGCGGCCCGCACGACAATGCAAAACAACAGCGCAAGTTTACTTCTAATAGATGTTCTCTGACTAGATATGGCTGTGTAAATGTCACCCATATTTCACCAGTATCCAAAAAAATAAAAAATATCAATTGCATATCAACAGAAATTTCTACAGTATAGCTGCACATTCTGACATTCATTATTTATATCATCTAATGTTTTTGCATATATTTTGAGTGTATTATAACATGCATGAACAACACATTTATTTATTCATTTCAAAATTTCATTCCATTTTCATTTCATTTTCATTTGATTAATTTCAAAATTAAAATTTCATTAAATTTTAATTCTACTTCCCTAAATTTAGGAATTAAATTAAGATTTAAAAGATAACGCTCAGTTGAATTTACAATCTTGAATCATTTCATTTAATTTGATTTCCATGTAGCAGCTGTTTCATAACAACCACGGAATATGAAAATTTTACTAATGGAAGTTCAGATGAACATTCGCAAACTTGGAGGTCTTCTTACATATTGACTTTAAATAGATCATGCACTTGAAAGAAATAAGCAAGCTGTCTTGTATTGCCATCTATATCTTTTGTTTCATGCATATGCAAATTTCATTAACGTGTTTTAGTTTAAGAGAATCAAAGCATCTTTATGAAAGGTGTGTAAAAGTGTACTTGCTCTAGTACCAAGGGGAAACCCGCAATATATCGGAGAACAAAAATAGCGAAGCAGTTCTCAGATTCCATGTTTATTATTTTACAGCAATAATCTAAGACTAATTTGATCTCAAACTGATTAACAGTAGCAGAAGTTGTAACTCCACCACATGCTTGATGTCAATAAGTTTCTCCAACAGTGCATCGTAATATGATAGTTAAGCATTGTGCGTTTTTTTAATTCAAATTTCATTCCAATTAAGGTCTACTTCCTTAAATTCCGAAATTGAATTTAAGTTAAGCTCAGATGAAATTATTTTTGAATTCATGCTATTTCTTCTGATTTGATTTCGTTGTAGCCACTTTTTCATACCAACCAAAGAATATTGAAACATCACATGAACAATTTTTATCATTTAATGTTAATGCAGATATGTAGTGGTTATGATTTGTAAGTATGATATGTTTTCATACTGAACCAAACATTAAAGTTATTTAGTTTATGTATTGCTTTTATACAAATTTCATTCCATTTCAATTCTTCTTCCTTAAATTCAGGAATTGAATTTGGATAGAAAAGTAAAGCTGAATCTAATTTAGAATGTAGCACAAGCCACGGCCGTGGCTGAAGAGTGACACTTGAAGTTTAATTGATCTGAGCTCCTGCAGTGTAAACAGAAGATTCAATGTTCTCTATTGACATTTCAACTGCTGTTCTAAACTACCGTAAATGGACACAGCGAGTCCAAGAGGCCATTCATTACACGTTTGCCAATAAGAAGAATGCAAACACAACTAAGAGCACAGGGGGATATACACATGCTCTGAAGTAAAATCAAGGGGATATACGTCAGTCTTACATGCTTCAATATTGGCCTTTCGATCCCAGCGAGTTCTGGTGGTGTTAATTTAAAAAGTCATTATGAGAAAACATAACCCATGTATCATTTTCTCCCAACCTCAAAATGAATGCAGCACATTTATTCCATTAGCATTTGAAAGCATTCCTTATTGCACATCATTGCATTGTTGTTTATATGTACCAAGAACACAGGGCTTTCTTATATGTGCAGATGAGTTCATTTTGCATATCACTAGATTCCGCAATGGAGTTTGGACTTGATGAATATCTGTTTGATCATCTCTTATTGTTCCCGGTGTGAGGTACAGTATTCTGTGCATGCTGTCTTCACTGACTCTGTGCATGGCTGCTCTTGTCTTTTAAGCCGAATGCGGGGGATTCCTGTCGGACCTGAATGGAGTCATCCTAAGTCCCGGCTTTCCTGGAAATTACCCCAGTGGACTTGACTGCAACTGGACAGTTAAACTTCCTGTTGGATTTGGTCTGTATCCTGTAACCTTTGAGTTACATTTTTCTTCTTTTCCCCAAATAAGATTTAATTTGTATCTCTAGACAGAATGAGATTAATTGTAAAATCTCCCGTCTTCTCCCAAAGAAACCTCATGTGTTTCCACTAGAGTTCATGAAAATCCAGATATCTAATTAAGAACTGAAATATTTCTCAGTAAATTCTACCAAGACCAAAGGATCTAAACTAAACCAACCATTAAAAAAAATATATAACTTAAAATAAATGTCAAATTAAATAAAATATAGGAATTGTTGGTTGCTATGCACATTTCTAATTTTCATTTAGTTTAAGTTGAAGTACTAAAATAAAAACTAAAACTGAAATAAAAAAGTAAATAGACATTTTAAAAAAATATATTAAAAATGTCAAAATTGAACAAAAATACTAAAACTTTCAAATGAAAAATAAAAATCTAAAAAATAAAATAAATTTTAAAATATTTAAAAAAATAATTAATACAACTATAATAGTATATTAATGTCATTAAAATAACATTGTTTTTATCCACATTCATTTTAGACCTCAGTACTCTTACAGTATGTGAGCTATTGTTTTATTTCTATTCATATTTCTACTTTGGATCTTTTATCAACCAAAGGGAAAACATCTGAGACAAAATTGGTAGTCAATGAAAAGTAAATAAAAGCTTCATTAAGTTATCTGAATTATGAAACCGCAACTTTCATTTTTGCAAGATGCAAGACTTGTTTTTGGCGGTAAAATCTAAAAACTATGGATTAGCAATGATTTATGACTGGAATATTGTGTTTCTTGAAGCTGCAAGTCATGGACTGTTGTGTTTGAACTTTCAAAGTTTACCTTCAGGTATCTCATTGTACAAATGTACTTTATCTCTCCTCCTATTGTTTACGATCCAGGGATTCACCTGCAATTCCTCAACTTCTCCACGGAAGCTGTGCATGACTACCTTGAAGTCCGTAGCGGGACGCTGGACTCGGGCTCAGTGATCGATAGGTTCAGCGGGCCCGTTGTTCCAGAATCTTTCTTCAGCACGACCCATGAGACCAGCTTCTTCTTTCACAGCGACTACTCACAGAACAAACCCGGTTTCCACATCACTTGGATTTTTCTATACTGAGGGTATTATTGTGTCTTTTGTGTTTACAGGATTAGACCTGCCCCCGGCCATTACTTCCCCTGTCGATACGGACACACACCATTGGATCCTTTCTCACAATAACAGGATAGGGAATATAACCAATTGTTCTCTTTGAGTTCAGTCAAAGTCAGTGGATCTCGATAACATCCACAGTCAGGCTAGAGCAGCTCCAAATGCAAAACTACATCTTTCCAAAGTGTGCTAGTTGGTGGGCTGCCTGAATGACTGATTGGTCTTAACCGAAAGCCCTGTATAATTAGGCTGGTTTTGGGAATGTGTACAGCTGTTGCTCTGGTGCTTTAAAGAGGATACATTTAAAGACCCAGCTTTTCTGAGAGGATTTAACCCTCCAAACAGCTAAAGCTCAGTATGCTAATTAAAAACCAGCAATACAATACCAGAATTAAAAATGATACACTACTGGTCTACACTTTGGAATAATTAAGATTTTTAAAAATGTTTTTCAAAGAAATGTTAATAAAATATTATTAAATAATATTACAGTTTAAAAATAACTATTTTCTATTTAAATATATTTTCAAATGGAATTTATTCCTTTGATGCAAAGCTGGATTTTTTGTATCATTGTTCCAGTCTTCAGTGTCACATGATGCTGATTTGCTCCACATTTATTATCAATTATTATTGGTGTTCAAAAGTCAAAAATGGTTATTATTATTATGAATGTTGAAAATTTTCCTGTTTAATATTTTTGGGAAAACCATGATGCATTCTTATATAAATAGAAAGTTTAGTGCTTATTTAAAGTATTTCGCTTTTTCATTTTTTTTTAACTAGATATAATGGGTTCATTTGGATGCTTTGATTTTGAGTTTTCTTTGACTTAATTGACAGTAATTTATTATTACTTATAAACTATTATAAGATGTATAAATATATTGAATAGGCATTTATTTCTGTGTTTTCAATTTAGATTTAGTACTTTAATGTTCTTTTGTCATTATTTACCCCAAACTTTGTAATCGTAATTTATCACAAAATTCGTCACAGGAATTCATTCAAATTTTAAATATATTACAAGCAAACAAACAATAAATAAATTGTAATAATATTAACAATATTACTGTTTTGCTGCATTTTTGATGGTAGTGCATTACTATAAATTAGTTAACATCGGTGAATTTTATTTAAGACGCACCATTTTGCTGTGATTTTTCGTATTAAAGTCATCTGTGTCATATGAGAAGTTTGTCGTAGTACAGCAAATGTGGTTTGTTCTTTGAGGTTATTAATGATGTTATCTATAGGGTACCATAACTATAAACCCCCCTAAGTGTTACATTGTAGTATATAACTTCCCATTTGTGCCACAGACATGAATTTGTGCACCTTGTTGATGAGGAGAGGTTAGCTTTTGCTAAATGATTGTCCAGTTTTTACCTGGCAGTCACCTAGAAAACCCTAACAGCACATGGCAATGCCCCAAGAACCGCTCAGAAGCAACTGTATTGTGTTTTCAAATCTATTTTTATATTCCACCCCTTGTGCCTTTCTGGTTTACACAGCAGGAATCTGTCAGTGTTTTGACTTTATGATTCCTGAACAGTGAGATGTTCCTCGTCCCTTGAGAATGACTTTGGGTTTTTGAAGTAAAAAATAGAAGCTCTCATCCTCAGTGAAACCGCTTCCTTTGACACAGCACAGAAAGGATCTTGCGTTTCAATATTAGTCACAAAATATTTATTGCTTCTGTTGTTGTTTTTGTGTGTGTGGTCAGACTGCTAAGTTTAGACATTAGACATTTTTGGATGAATCGTTCTGATTTTTTATATTCTTTAAATAACTTAGGCTAAGTTATTTTGATGATTCCCTCATATAATACACATTTATTGTCTACACATTTGCCACATCATGGACAATAAGTTTAGTAAACTGTTTTAGAATTTAATTTCTGAAGCAGCTTTAAGCTATGGGAGAACCTTTTGAAGTTACTGGATAACCAAACATACATTTTCTGTAAAATAGGTAGTATGGGTACATTTTGTTGCTTTTTTATCAGTGTAATTTGTAATTTCAGTGTAGTATACTATTTAGTATTTATGTTTTAGTTTGTTTTAGTAACTGTTGTGTGCTTTTGTAATTTTTACATTTTCTGTCCGACGAAAACAAGACTGTAACAGAATTAACACTCATTTTGAATGACAAAAACTATGACAAAAATCCATTGACATTTTCATCAGTGAATAAAAACGGGACTAAAATGTTAGGAGAATGTATTGGAATTTTCATTAGTTTTTAATGACGGGAATTATGTGTTAGGGAGGGTGGATTTGGGAGTGGATAAAGTGTTTGGGAGGGACGATTTGGGAATAGATCCAGTCTTTTAGTCCAACTAGATTAAAACTAAATCAATTCAGTTGACTAAAACTAAATTATTATTTGAGGTAAATATTGTTTTTGTGTATTCTTTTATTTTGTAATTTCTTTGACTGGATTGAGAGTGTTACTTTAGTGTTATTTATATAATATTATAGGATGTATAAAAATATTTAATTAGAATTTATTTCTGTCTTTTCAGTTTTATTATTTTAGTTTTAGTAATTTGATATGCTCATTTTTATTCATTTTTTATTTTTTATTTTTTTTATTTCTCTATAGCTTTCATTTATTTTTATTTCAGTTATCCATAACATCACTGATGGACACTGGCGTTCCTTATGGCCTCTCACTGAATAAAGCCTTCTGCTCTGTGATCACTTAGCGTATGAACTGCAGAGGTGTCCGGATCCGCGGCCCTTTCGGAACGGAGTGGTGATTGGCAGTGATTTTGGAGTGGGCATGACCATCTCGTTCCAGTGTCTGCCGGGATACACGCTGCTGGGCGAAGCGTCGCTCACGTGTCTGCATGGCATCAGCCGCAACTGGAACCATCCTGTGCCTCGCTGTGAAGGTACAGAGCCCATCTTACAGAAAACCAACTTTTAATTAAACTGTCATGTTTTGTAGATTCTATGAGATGTTCAGGGGAAAATATGGACCATTTATGGAGGCAGGACTTTAGCGGTGAACTAGGCTTATCACCTTTTTATGTCACTGCATTATTGCTTGTTGCAGCTGTATGTAAGGCATAGCAATTCTCCACAAATTGCTGATTGTGTTTTGATTTTATTTGTCCTCCGTCAGCACTTTGCGGGGGTAATATCACGGCCCTCAATGGGACCATCTACTCTCCGGGCCACCCGGCTGACTACCCCAATCTTAAAGACTGCATATGGAGCATCCGAGTGCCTCCAGGCAACGGCATCCACATCAACTTCACCGTGCTCAACACCGAGCCCATCTATGACTACATCACCATCTGGTAGGACTTCTGCGAGCGTTTTATAAGAACTTCTCACCTAAAGACTTGCATCTGGTGTCATATAACAACATGAGTGTTATTCTCACAAAATAACATTGGGTTTAGGAAAGAGATTGACCAAATTTTAATTAAAATTTTTTTACTGATACCAATTATTTTGTTTCAGAGACTGATCATCGACATGCATGAACTATTTTAATCAAATTCATAATTGCTTTTCTTGATAGTTAGATCCCGTAACAATGAAAATAATTTAGACTAAAACCTTTAGACTGAAAAACAAAAACTGCATAATTTTTTTCTTTCTTTCTTTCTTTCTTTCTTTCTTTCTTTCTTTCTTTCTTTCTTTCTTTCTATTTAAATTAAGTTACATTTTTATTAGACTGAAAAACAAGCCTTTATTGATTGATTTCTGTTTTGTCTTTAAATTCTGATTACACAATATTTTTTTCTATATTTTGATGACAACAACAACAATTATGTACTATATGATGACAACAACAAATAATAATAATAATAATAATAATAATTATTATTAGTAGTAATATTTTTTATTATGTAATGTTAATAAATATATTAATAATAGTTATTTTGATAATAATAATAATAATTTATTTTTTTCTTTCTTTCTTTCTTTCTTTTTTTTCTTTTTTTTTATTTTATTTCTTTTTTTACATTTTTACATTTTAAATGAATAATTATAGTAAGCCTTTATAGATTGATTTACTGATTGTTTTTAAATATTCAGTGATTAACAATATTTTATATGCACTATATTTTTTGATAACAACAACAAATTATAATAATAATAATTATTATTATTATTGTTATAATGCATTGTTAATAAAAATATTAATAATAGTTTCTTTCTATTTAAATTAAGTTACATTTTTACATTTTAAATGATATTATAGTAACCCTTTATAGATTATTTGATTTACTGATTTTTTTTATATATTGATTTGATTATATTTTTTTTGTATTATATTTTTTTTTTGATTTAAATATACAAATTATAATAATAATAATTATTATTATTTTGATTTACTTAATAATAATAATAGTTACTTTTCCATGTAATATAACCAATTACATAAGGTAATTATTAACCATTACATAATAATAATAATAATAATAATAATAATAATGGAACTTGTTGGACAAAACCAAGATAAAAAATAAATATATTGCACAATATTATATAATAATATAATGTTATTATAATTAGTAGTAGTAGTAATATTGTGAAAGTTTATTTTCATCTTTGTTTTGGATGATGTATAACGGTTTCAAGTATAAGTTCAAGTATTTTTCACGTGAGATGAAATAAAACCACTGTTGCGTGTTGTTGGGTGCTACTGTTCAGAAATCAAATGATGCCATTATCAGTAAAAAGAATTAGTTACCAAGTGTGAGTTTAGAGAAGTGTAAAAAAAAAAATCAGTCAAATCGATTACCTGCCCATGTCTAGTTTTGGATTTATCAAAATGATTTGTCAGGCACTCCACCAGAGAGTTTGTCCTTGTCCATGAAAAATGCATTTGTGCTAATGCTGCTAAGCTGAGGCTTACGTAACACTTTATTTTAGTTTTTTATCTGTTTAGTTTCACACATTTCTCTTATGCTTTTCCATCTTCCATATATTTCCTCCTTGACTGAACATTAATGCTGAAGTGCCAAGCGGCTGGTGCGAAAGCAAAATGTAGACGCTTGTGTTCACGTCATAGAAAATAGGATTTTTCTTGCTTTTCTGAAATATAACTGTTTGATGTACTTTGTATAAGTCCTTCCCCACTAACGCCTCATTCAAAAATCATAAACACAATAATGTATGACCTCCCACATTTACATATCAATGCATATTCAAAGCTCAGTGCAATTGTTACTCATTTTTCATGCAAAGTAATTTGCATACAGAGGTCTTCAAGGTACAATAGCAAAACCAGCCTGTTTAATTTCCAGGGTCAGAGCAAGAGAGCAAAATTTGTTGAGTAAGATGAAATTTGGTGCAAGGAGGACACATATATACATATACAAAAAGTACATCAAAATCATCTTCAAACTGTTTCTCTGCCATAACAGTAGTTCATCTGAAAGGGAAAACTGACCATAGAAGACGAGTTTATGCCAGAGATGCCTGAATTTGTCCCATTATGACTTTTGATTTGACCGGCCATGTCATATCACAAAGGAGGAATCTTTTTATATATATATATATATTCTTTTTATATTTTATAGATAACTTTTTTTTTGCATTAAAAATAAATGTTATTATGTAAAAATATAAGTGGATTTTAATTCAAATAATTTAATCATTTAAAAAAATACAATTAATTCTACAATTTTAATAAATTGAAAACCGTTAAAAAAAATGCACAATGTCATGAAGTAATTTGTTTATATTATTTATTTATTTATTTTGTAATGTGTATGTATTATATATAGATATAATATATAGATTATATATATATATTTATATATTATATTATATATATATATTACATCTTTGAAAATACTTGGATATAATGCAACATTTACTTTTGGCCCACAGCCCTCAAATCAAGTTTGATTTTTGGCCCTTTGTATTAAAAAAATCTGGCAACCTGTCATTATTCAGCTCAGTTCAGTTCAATATCAGTCTCAATGTTGCAAAATTCACCAAATATGATTCATCAAATTAAACTGATTCAGCTCTAAAGCTGCTCTTTAGAAGACATTATCCATAGAGTCATTAACCACCTCAATTCAGTACAAGTTTTGTTCTGTTTCGATTGGTTTCAGTGTTGTCAAATCAATATTACTGGAAACTTGATAATAAAGTGATCATAACGATTGCACTTTCATTATCTAGCAAAAGTATTTTGCATAACCTTAATAGAAACTGTTATTTGCATACACTAAATGAGACGTCATTATGAACAACGTTATATAAAAGTTTTCTGTAACTAATGGTGTTACAGATTTTGAGAAGCAAGGTCATTTTGTATGCTTTGCAGAGTCACCATTCAGCCTGTTTATTCAGGGTTTAGAAGCCCGACTGACACACACTGCAGAGAAGAGACGTCTGCTGTCCTGTTTTCATAAACATGCTTTATAAGATCCCGACATGCACCCGCCAGACGTGGGAGGGTGACTTATGGAGAGTATTATATCAGCAAACAGAAGAAGTCAAAGAAGGTTTTTAATGTTTCATATCTGGGTTTGAACAGATCTACTGTCTCCCTTAGGGACGGCCCTGATCAAACATCCCCACAGATCGGTCAATTCAGCGGCAGCTCACCTCAGGAGGCCGTTTCCAGCACGTCCAATCGCATCCTGCTCAAGTTCCACAGTGACTTCAGCACCAGCGGATTCTTTCTTCTGCGTTACCATGGTGAGCAGAATCTTGCGCAGTTTCGCTTCCTCTTTCACGATGGCTTAGTTCGCTTATAGTTGTTTATTGTCAGCTTGATTATCCAGGCTTATTCCCTCACACCCACAGAACGTGTTACTTATGCCGTACGTATGCTGAGGCGAGCCGTGAACGTACATACATTCAACCCAAACTGTGGCATGAAATTGCATTAGGAACCTTCTGGATTGTGTGCCTTCAAACGCCTGTCTAGCGTGTCACGTTGCTGCTTTCTGGCCCCTTGTTTTTTGTTTTACTGCAAGGGCTAGAAATTGCATTACTTGTTTCTTCAGAAAATGGCTTCGATTATTGCAGCTGCCACATTCCGATGGCGCTGTAATGTGTTTGGAAACTTCCATCATCCGTAATAACAGCCATTTCTGAACGAGCAGGTGTGGAAACATATGCATTCGGCTTCTAAGGCAGCATCCTAGCTGTTATGGAACCTGAACAGTGATGATTTGATATGCTCTACATAGTGTGCATCATACAAAACAGATGCACTCTTCGTATGGAGACTGAAAAAATGTATTTGCATTTAGCATCCAACACACTACTCGAGCATAAAAATGCATTGGTTTTAATTAGTAATGGCTTCAGTGTTGTCAGTGCTTTTTGGTTTTGATTGAAATACAAGTATGTTTTTGATGTAAATACCTCCCGACTTGGATTTATTTCACTTTTTAAAAAAGTTACATTCAATGCTGCTTTAAAATGTGTCCAGTTGCAATAATCTTTGTGTATGATGCTTTGTAATTCTATCAATGTAGGTGGATCACTAGGTTATGGAATAGCTTTTAACAGAGGAAATAGTATCTGAACACCACGGATGACCTTTGAACCCCATCGGTTTTCTCTAATCTATTTTGCAATTGTGATGGGAGACCGTTATTCAATTAAGCACGTTAAATATCTGTGTTAGCATATTTTCTGCTGATGCTTTTGTAGTTCACCAATAAACCAATACAGCATAAGGAAGTTATGTCAAATGCTGCAAAGCACAAAGCTGATTAGAATTTTAAAAGCGAATAAAATAAGATAGTCGTGGTCCCAGAGCTGCCAAAATGCCCATTCTCCAGTTTAAAATTGCCTTTAATGTGTTAGCATAGTAACAGCTGAGTTTCTCAGCATTCAGAGTGTTTCTGAGTGTCCCGTGTTTCCCCAATGGTGAATTCTAAATGAAATGTGTTTGTTGGTGTTGGCGTTGAACAATATAGAGGTCATTTAGCTCTTCGGTAGCTGGTGAATCTTTATGATGTTAAGATACTGAGATGATTTGCTGGATCTTACCTATATTAAAAAGGTGCATAAATTCATTTAAAAAAAAAAAAAAAACCTTAACTCTATATATTCATCTTCTTTGCATTTGTTTATTGTGTCGGCAGTTTGCATAAATCTTTTCTACAGAAAGTGTATAAAATAAATGATTTGTATGTAATATTGGCTTTTAATCATTACAGCAAATTATTAGCTAATTAAAGTGTTACATGTATAATGAATAATATTACACTAAAAATCTATTTATTATTATTATTATATTATTATTTATCCAGGAGTATAAATGTATTAATCTTCGTTGTATTGATTCATTGTGTCGGCAGGTTGCATAAACAAAATTCCCCCCTTTTTTTTTTTCTTAAGAAAATGTACAAATATATGTTCCATTCTGCCATTTTCACCCATATTATATTATATATATATTATTTATATATATATATATATATATATATATCTTATATATATATATATATATATATATATATATATATAGCTGTTTACCATTAGTAATTACAGGAAAATTATTACATTTATTAGCAAATTATTTAAAAATTATAACATAAATAAATATGCACAGTACACACAGATATATTATGTATCTAATTTTTTTTATTTTAAATGTGATTAATCGTTTTGACAGCACACTAGATATATATATATATCTGTGTGTGTATATGTGTATACATGTATTATACAGTACAGTACATATATATTATATATTATATATTATATATACATATATATATATAATATGGTGTGTGTGGTGTGTGTGTGTGTGTGTGTATTACAGTACAGTACATTATTATTATTATTATTATTATCACTTTAACTACGTATCAATCTTCAGGATTATAAACAGGATGCATAAACACAATTTTTTCTTTGTAAAATATAAAAAAATATTTTTCCATGCTGTCATTTTGCTAATATTTTATATTTAGTATTTGCCATTAATAATTACTGAAAATTACTACAGTTGAAAATGAATTATTTTAATATCATAACAAAACTTTTTTTTTTTTTTTTTAATAATGGTTTAAAAGCAATTTTGCATAAATGAACTGGTCACTGAATTTGGAAATCATTTCCTTATATTTATTACCACACAACAACATGAAGTTCGCATAAACTGTTCTTAACATTTGTGAATTATATGTCTTAGTGAGGGCGTACAACATAATTTACTGCTCAACATATTATGTCTTGAAATGATGTTACATCACAACATACACAAATAGAAGGTTCTTAATGCATATGATTCTCTTTTAGAAACTCGTACAATTAGACATTGTTATAATTGTAAGGTATAATCGGTGTTGGCGAGGTAGATGCTATGACCCTTAATTATGATTCATACTTTGCATCGGCGGTGTCTAATTTGGTTGTACGTTTAGAAAAAACTTGGTTGACAGGTGTGATGATATAAGATGTAAGTGTGTGGGTTGTATTCAAAGCGTTATCACTTAACCAGCAGCTAAACATCACGTTTCTTACTCATCTCATTCCCTTCACAGCTTACCAACTTCGTGTCTGTCAACCTCCCCCACGTGTCGCCAACGCAGAGATCCTGGCTGAAGATGATGAATTTGAAATTGGTAAGACTGCAGAGCGTTTGATGATCATCTGTTTGCATAGATTTATCACGCATCGAGACGCTCCCAAGGTGCCCACCTTCGCAATGCAGCGTTTCTTATTTAATGTGAAAGAAAATGCCCCTTTCTGTGGGGAAAATAACACCCGACGCTCTGCATTTGTCATCATTACTGTCACAAGCATGCAAGCGGTCAGGTCTTAATTAGCTAATGTGTTGTTGAGTGCTAGTTGTAGTGGAAAAGCAAAGATCTTTGTGTGTAATTACTCAACAGGAGACATCATCAGGTACCGCTGCCTGCCGGGCTTCACGCTGCTCGGGAGCGAGATCTTGACCTGTAGGTTGGGTGAGCGACTGCAGATGGATGGTCCTCCTCCGGTCTGCCAAGGTTAGTTTGGCAGCACATCCAGCACACTGTCTCATTTGTGTCCGTGCTCTTTCTGTTTGTATGTCTCACGTCGTTAGCTCTGCCGCTAGTTGTTAGGCTCTTTTGGACTTCCGGATGAAGGAAAGCGCAGTACACCATTGTGAGACATTGTGTTTAAAGGGGTCATGTGATGCGATTTCAAGTTTTCTTTCTCTTTGGAGTGTTACAAGCTGTTCGTCAATAGATAAGATCCCTAAAGTTGCAAAGACTAAAGTCTCAAACTCAAAGAGATATTCTTTATAAAAGTTAAGACTCGTCCACGCCCTCCTAAAATGCCTCGTTCAAACACGCTCCCACATGTCTACGTCACTGTGTAGAAAGATTTGCATATTACCGCCTAATTATTCACGCGAAGAAAGAAGGCATACCGTTTTTCTCGCTGTTGCCGAGAGTCATGTCACATTTTACTTTTAGTGAGAACAAGCAAATTACTGCAAATCACAGGAAACTTGTCATGTTGGGTAAAAGTAAATTATGAGGCAAGAAACTTTGATTATAATGTTGACATGATAAGTGCTCTTCAGGGGGAAAAAATGAAATAAAATGATAAAGTGAAAAATGGTCTCTTTAGGGAGTTGCATAAGCATAGAACATGGTGACAATGTCATGCAATCAGTTTGTTCTGTATGTGCAGTTGATTTGTCAGATGGTTCATTTGAAAAACATGCCTACCTGCATTTTTGCAAAATGTAAAAACATTCCAATACAATTAGCGATTTACAGCTAAAATTAACATTTGTAGTGATAAAACAACTATTTTTATTCCTTATTCACACCAATTATGATTACGGGGCCAGATTATCAATCAATAAAGATTTTTTTCCCACAATTCCTTGCCCAAGTTTGAAATAATGAATAATATGTAAACTAATACATTTTGATGCTTGCATCACAAAACCAGCTCCGAATGTGGCTTTTCTGATGTAGTAGACTTGCTTGGAAGCGCACCTAATATAAGAATAGTGAAAAACACAATATAAAGGTTCAGAGACTTGTAGAAGCATAAGAAAATGTCACGTTTGCTTGAGCTTTATGTATGCTGACACTTTTAATTAGGCTTAGGATCAGGTATAGTGTAGGTGGTATGTTATTTTCAAATGCATTAATCTATTAGCATCACATTCTTCCGTGATACGTGCAACAAACAGTTCAATTAAAAGTTGCCGGTAAAACGTTCATCTGTTCCTGATAAAACTAAACACTGTTTTAGTGCCATTTTCACTTTGAAAGTGTCACGAAACATTCAGAAAGAAACATACTGTGATATAATTTTGCAGAAGTGTTACCAGAGACACGTTTTTCTGTTGAGCATGGGTTGGTTTTTGCACTATTTAACACATGGTCATTTGGTTTTACTTCTTAGTGCAATGTCCTGACAGTGAAGTCCTGTTCGACTCGACGGGCGTAATCCTGAGTCCAGGTTATCCGGACAGCTACCCCAACCTTCAGATGTGCTCCTGGATGATCAACGTGGAGAAGGGCTACAACATCACACTGCACTTTGAACTCTTCCAGACGGAGAAAGAGTTTGATATTCTAGAGATCTTTGATGGTGGGTTTGAATTATTCCTCATATTCAGGCATCATCTGACAGCCCGTGCAACTGTGTCCCTGAATATTACAGTCATTATTCTCTGGCCTGTCGTAACTGACGCTTTTCTTGGAAATTTGAAATGAAATTTGGAGCCTTGGGAATGTGTTTGAGAAATAGCGGAGTTGCTTTTTTAGACCCATGACCATTACGAGAGAAATATTTCCTATTCCCCTTAAAAAACTCATTTAGAACCAGCAGACATGCAAAATGCTGGAAAGATTCAAGTATTTCTTGATACCGAGGCAATGGCAAAGACAATTCGAAATACATTCAGAGTGTTATTAGCGCTAATTACTTAAGTGCTTGCAATCAGCAAATTGCCCTGTTACTCATCATTGATTGGATGCTCATTAATGCCCATGGCATTTGCAGAGCCCCAGTGGAATAGGAAGTGAGAAGCAATACCAATTTCCTTCTCTCAGGCCAGATTTTGTGTTCATGTTTTGCAGCAAAGTGATTTTTGGAGCTCTTTCCCTAGTGTCTAAAACTAAATCGGCTGAATCCCATCGGATGGACATTTCCACATGATGGATTTATTCTGAGAAATCTTCTTTGCTCATTGCCACATATGGAAACTAATTGTTAAAGAAATAGTCCCCCACAAAAATGAAATTTGCTGGAAATGTACTCCCTCAATGTTTCTTCATTGTAACAGATTTTGAGAAATTCAGCATTTCATCACTTGCTCTGCAGTGAATGGGTGCCGTCAGAATGAGAATCAAAACAGCTGATAAAAACATCACAATAATCCACAAGTAATCCACACCACTCCAGTCCATCAATGGCCAGAAGTGAAAGTTTAAAGTTAAAATGCCCTAATGATGATTTTTTTTCTTTTTTTCTTTTAAATGCACAGCTTTTCACTTCACATAATGCTAATTGATGGACTGGAGTCATGTGGATTACTTGTGGATTATTGTGATGTTTTTATCAGCTGTTTGGTCTCTCATTCTGACGGCACCCATTCACTGCAGAGCATCCATTTGTGAGCAAGTGATGTAGAAATGCTAAATTTCTCTAAATCTGTTCAAACTCGTCTACGCCTGAGGGTGAGTAAATTTTCATTCTTTAGTAAACTGTTCCTTTAAATTTTGAAAATGCTGCATTGATTCTGGTAGAATGTCAAAATCGAACCATCAGTGATGACATAATTGAATTCTGAATTGCATTCGGTATCTTAAATTTGCAGTTTGCAAACTCCTTGTACATAACTTTAAGAGCATTTATTTGCTAATTTATTTACATTGGAAATGCAAATGTGCTTTATTTGGTTTTATTTTTTGCAGGACCAAATATTTACAGTCAGAGCCTGGCTGTGTTGAGCGGAGATCAAAGTGTGCCCTTCAACATCACCACCACAGGTCACCAACTGTTTCTCCGCTGGTCATCAGATCACGGCACCAACAAAAAGGGCTTTCGTATCACTTACGTGGGTGAGTATCAAAGTATGTATCCCCGATTGGTAATTCCTTTCAGTTCTATGTGTGTCTCTCGTGACCTTTTGTCTGTCCTGCCCATGACACGTTCGTCCAAGTCTGTGTCCCATCTGTCCATGTGTTTGTGTCCAAATGTTTGTGTATTTGTAACTTTGGAGTCAGGAAATGTAAAAGAAGTTGCCTAAAATTATTATGAAGAATGTAATATAATTATTTTTTTTTTTAAGTTTATTTTGTATGTAAGTTGTTAGTGTTTTTTAAATCATGCTTTTTGTGGAATATAAGGAAAACTGGTGTTGAACTGCCACACTAGCCAGATACCAGCCACATATTTTATGTAAATTCTGGGGCAGTGCATAAATAACATGCTCGATGCAAACACCAAGATACAAATACAATTTCCAAAATGTGCATAAAAATCCACACTTGAGGTAGATATATGTGCATGCACTATCACATCAGATAGCTCACGTTAGAAATAGAAAATAACCACATTGCATTACCAAATATCAGTATTCTCTTATAAATATATAAATTGCAATACAAAACTCCAGATCCAGGTTAAATTCTGTATACATAAGGAGAACTTGTTTAGTTACATGTTTTTTGTGTGAGATGTGTTTTTAATGTATACAGAAAACGTAAACAGAAAATAACCACAATGCATTACATATCAGTATTTCCTAAAAAAAAAAAAAGTATTTCAGTTGCAATTATAAACTCCAAATCTACATGCTAAATTCAGTATACATGAGATGTGGAGGAGAACTCATGAAATCATGGTTTCAATTAGACCTGAATTGAGCAGAAAGTGCCTGTCGCTGCATGTGGGATGTGCATGAAGCACAAAAGTGTGTTTTCAAACATGGGTAAATAGTTCACTCCATTTTTTTTTTTTTTTGTTGAAGATGATGATGATTTGAATTTGTTGTGTGAATTTGTTGTGTTTAGGTTAATTGATGAACAAGAAGTGTAAAAGAAGCCACACGCTGCTTTTAGATCCTCCCGGGAAACATTCAAAAGTTGTAATTATGATGTGAAAGAATAAAACACAGTAGATGCATTGTGCAATTTCATATTCCTTTTTCACTGACAGACACAGATTGTTTTTTGTTTTTTTTTTTAGTGCTAAAGCATCAAAACAAAAAGCAAAAGATGCACACTTGTGCACTTGATGTGTTTTTCAGTGTATTTATCCATTCTCATGCTACCACAGAGAATGATGGGAAATGTAGTTTTGCTGCTAATGCCTCATAATCTTTCTAGAATACCTCAATAATTTTATTTACACGTCATATTGTGCCAACAATATGAAGAAAAAAAAAATCTGGGCTCAAAGTTTCCCGCTGGTGGTAATTTTTAAATATGATAATTGTAACAAGAGTTGAAGGCACAATTAGAGTAGAAATATTTAGTAAGACTTTATTGTATAATATAATATGTAATTATTATATATATTGATTACAAAGTTCCCGCTGGTAATTCTTAACTTGTAAATATGATAATTGCAACAAGACTTGAAGGCACAATTAGATTAGAATTATTTAGCACTTTATTGTTATTTTTATTTATAATGTAATATATATAATATATTATATATATATATATATATGATACTATATATATATTGGTGTATAGATTGAAAAAGGGGAAGATGTTTAAAATGTCATGATTATACAATAATGATTTTAATGATTGTTGTAAAGTGTTGCCAATTATTCTTCTGTGATAATGATGATGCTGATGTGCTGAGTAAATATTGTGTGAGAGTTTAATGATCCGTGCTATCATCTGTAGCGATGTACTGCAGCACCCCAGACTCGCCGCAGCATGGTTTTGTTGTCAGCCAGACGGGTTGAAAAGTGTAGAGGGTGGTGCGTTTGGCCTTTGATACGTGGTTATAGGGTAAAATATGGCCGTCTGCAGGAGAACTGAGTTCGGTTATCTGGCCTGGGACTCATCTGTGCCCGCATGTCAAGGTGTTGTCTTCATTATATTTTCTTGAGTCTATAAAAATTGCATTTGCTTGAGTTGACTGCCAAGGCTAATTTAACTGACAATAACTTGTGCTTAGGTATTGTTTGATTTAACCTTTACTGGCAAAGCTCAAAGCTCCATATTCTACTTTTTAACATTTTTTGCTCCATCAAGGACATTATATTTTATGCATATATAATATAGACCTATAGAAAATTGTTGTTTTGTTTTCCTATAACAAATATTAGAACAGCAGAAGTGCTGTCTGGGGAGATTTTAGCACTATGAAAAAATAAAGGAACAGAAGGTTCAAGATAGCAGGACCTCATTGTGTTATAATTCTAGAAACAGTCCAGGAGCAGAATCTGCTGAAGAAAGAAGATAAATGAACATATTTGAAGGCCATTTTTTTTAGGTTTTGAATTAGAAGTTTTTGAAACAGTGGACTGGTGCTTGCTAGATAAGAGATTGCCAAGTCAATATTAATATAATAAGCATAAATTTAAAAAGGGATTCACCCATAAATGAAATGAAAAACATGAGTAGATAACAGATCTAACAAATTTCTATTCTGGGTGAACTATTTTTCTAAGTTTTGTATATTTAGGTAATTAATTCTTCTGAAGACACTAATATTCTCAGCTGTTTTTGTTTTTGTTGACATTCATTAGCGAGTATCAAGGAAACAACTGCATTACTAGAATATCTGATACGCTTCTTTCCAGATGTGGCATTTTGTGCTCATTATGAATGTTATTGAGATTGAATTGTTGTGCAGGCCGTGTCAGATGCCAGCATCACTGATCAATCGTCTCTTTGTTTTCTGCTAATTAATACGGCTGAATGAGGTTTGCTTTCTGCTTAGGTTTTATTAGCATTAATACGAGCGCTGTTGTTTTGTTGGGTTTATTTGATTAGAATTTTAGCACTCAGTAATTGGACAACGTATTATGTTTCATCGCTGTATTGATTCCACTTTCAGCAACCTCCAGCACCTTTTCTATTTGTTTAATTACACTTTTTTTCATGCTGGTTAATTACAGCCTTGTTTGCTTGCACATGACCATGTTTAGCCCTTCCATTCCACGTGTGGACTTGATGAGGTCAAATACACTGACGAGTCACTCCTGCTATGTGTTGTTCTTGTAATTTAAGAAAGCATTTTTGTAAAAGCATGAATTTTATCAGTTAGCTTTAATAATAACTTGATTATTTAAACAATTTCAAGGTGAATACAAATAAAGAGCTAAAGTGATGGACTGTCAGTTATTTACATGAAGACGTTTTGAAGTCAGTTTTGATATTTACCTTTTGAAATGTTCTTTTTCTCTGATTTTATCAAACATGGATATTTTAGAGTGACATAAACCCACTAACATCACAGCATTCAACAAATCCTCTTCTAATATTTACTAATGTTTCTTTTGCCTTTTGCTTCTTCTTGTCATTAAGAAACTGGATTTTACTAAGTTAAGGGATTTTATGACACATTTGGCAGACCTTAAGAAAGTTGGTTGACTAGTTGTTTAGACAGTCCACCGACTAGTTGATTTTGGTTGTTTTGCACATCCTGGTCTCAGTGGAGAAAGTGTTAATTCAGAGGGAACTGAATCAATGGCATTGACCTCACCTGCCCTCATATGCTGGAAAACTAGCCACATAAGGTGTGTGTGCATCAATGCTTGGATCCAATTACTTGTGGAATTGGCTTTTGTGGATAGGTTAACGAGGAATTGATATTAACGAACTGCCATTGTAAAGGGAAGTATCTGTATTGGAGTTGCTTGGATGGACATTTCTCAACCCTTGTTCTGTGCTGAAAATCTTTGACCTAATTTGGGATTCCTGGTCAAAAATGAACGGCCTTTTAAAAATCACTTAGAAATCTATTACTATGTTATATTATTACCAAATCTCGGGTTTAATCTTTTTGTCAACTTGTTTTCTTATAATTAGCACAGTTTTTATATTGATTTTATGAATGGATTGATTGTAGGCCTCATTGATCTGAACTTATGCAACTCAGTTTTTGAGTGAAAAAAAAAATAAACATTATTTGTGGATAGTTTTGGCAATGTTCACACAGGTGTATAATTTTAAATCAGTGAGGCCTACAATCAATCAGCTCCAAAAAGAAATATAAAACCTGTGCTAATTGAAAGAAAACAAGTTGACAAGAAGATTAAATCCAAGATTTGATGATAATATAGCCTAATGAGAAATTTGTAAGCAATTTTTTTGAGGCAACTGGAATAAGAAATACAAATATTATCATGTGTAAGCAAAGTCACTAAGTTTTAATCCAACATAGTAACATTAACAATCATTTTCAGCAGGACAAAAAAAAATCACAACATGAGGGTTAATTCTACATATATTCTAAAATTCTACACATTAGATATTTCTATTTCTGTTTCTAAACTGGCTTAAACTAACTGTATCTTATACTTAATCTCTAATTTTATTTTTATTTATCTTTTTGTTGGATTTATTTGAACAATGAATTTTTATCTTGCATGCTAGCACATTCGGCAATCAAGCTCTTTCGGATTCTAATATGTGAAGATATGTATAATTTGGAGTGGACAGAATTGAAGAAGGATTGGACAAAAATTAGAAAATAATTCTTATTGTATTCTCTGCCCTTGAGAGATCTGTTCTTCAGATGTCAAGTAAACTGTATTATATAAGACTCGGGGGAAATAACAGGTTATTAAACATTCAAATTATTTGCATTTGCAGCTTCACCGTCTTTGTTTTCTCTTTTAAATCCATACTTTGGAATTCCGTTTATCCGCAAGGCGTGTAATGCAAGCCACGTATTTCCACTCTGAAGGCAGTACAGAATATATAACATGACAAGTGCATTTTCAAGCACGTTTAAAGAAATGATGCAGTGCAGATGCAGTTTTTTTGCAGAAGTTCTGCAAGAACTGCTAACATAAAGAGAATCCAGTTTGTTTTTTGTAGGATCAGTTCTACATAGGAATTGATTGTTAATTCCCAAATCCTCTGTATGCTGTTTTTCATGCAAAACAAAAGGAAGGTGAACTCATTTCATGTTCTTTGTTGAGGTTTTGAATCATAGTGAGTCTCATTTCATTGTCTTTTCTAGCTGTGTCCTGTGGGCCGCCCGTGGCCCCTGTGAATGGAGGCATGCTGGCCGCTGATTATTCAGCAGGAACACGAGCCACCTACTTCTGCAACGATGGCTTCCATCTGTCCTCTAAAGAGGTGACCAGCACCGTGTGTCAGGCTGACGGCACGTGGAGCAACCACAATAAAATCCCTCGCTGCACAGGTCAGAACAGATGTCCTGCTTTCCAATCATAAAAACATTTAAGGGTTTAAATGGTTGTATTGATTATGTCTGGTGATTATGTCAGTGTGCTATATTAAAGACCCTCATGAAATCAAAATAGAGACTAATATATATGCTAGTGCTATGAGAATGGCATTATTAATACTAGAGGGAAGCAGTAGCACGTAGATAGTCATGGTTCAAATCATGGTGAACAACAGTGTACACAACTAGCAGAGGTTAGCCAATTAATTTTTTTTTTTTTTTGAAAGAAATTGTTTTTATTCAGCAATGATGCATTAAATTGATCATAAGTTATATAAAGTTATATAAAGATATCTATAATGTTGCAAAATGTTTATTTAAAAAAAGTTCTGTTCTTTTGAACTCATCAAAGAATCCTGAAGAAAAAAAAATGTATCATGGTTTCCACAAAAATATTAATCACCACAACTGTTTTCAACAATAATAAAAATCAGAAATGTTTCTTGAGCAGCAAATCAGAATATTAGAATGATTTCTGAAGGATCGTGTGACACTGAAGACTGGAGTAATGATGCTGAAAATTCAGATTTGCATCACAGGAATAAATTACATTTTAAAATATATTCAAGCAGAAATCAGATCTTTTAAATTGCAATAATATATACTGTATTTTTCATCAAATAAATGCAGCCTTGGTGAGTTTAAGAGACTTTATTTTAAAAATCTTACTGACCCTAAACTTAAGGAGATAGTTCTCCCAAAAATAAAAATGTATAATCATTTGTTCTCCCTCAAGTTGTTCCAAACCTGTATGAATTTCCTTTGGTTGTTAAGTGCAAAAAATACATTGGATGTGACCTAGGGTGAGCACAAATTAAGATAGTTTGAAGAATGTTTGAGAATGCTGAACACAAATGAAGAATGTTGGAAACAAAACAGTTAACGGTAGCCATTGACTTCCATAGTATGGAAAACATTACTGTAGAAGTCAATGGCTACCGTCAACTGTTTGGTTACCAACATTCTTCATTTGTGTTCAGCAAATAAAGAAACTCATACAGGTTTGGAACAAATGGAGGGTAAGTAAATGATGACAGAATTTTTGCTTTTCCCTTTAACGGGTACAGTGCCAAAAAAAAAAGGCTCAGATAGAGGGTGGAAAATTGTCGTGTAAAGGTAAATTGCATTTGTAAGTGTCATACAAACATTTTAACCATGCTGCTGATTTCCTCTCAGTTGTGGTGTGTCCCAGCATTGGCTCCTTCACCCTGGATCACGGCAAATGGAGGATCGTCAATGGCTCTCGTTACGAATACGGCACTAAAGTGGCCTTTACTTGCAACACTGGCTACTACCGGCTCGGCCCCGCCCACATTCACTGTACGTCCAACGGGACATGGAGTTGGAGGAACGAGCGACCTCGCTGCAAGAGTGAGTTATGCGCTCCATTTGTTACTCAAACATTAATGCTGTACATATCATGACACGCACAATTCCCAGGCCTTGTTAGTCTGGCCGGTTTTTAAGGTCAGAACTGAGCAGACAGCAAGACTAATGATTTTGTCAATTGTGTCCTGAAGTGTGAAAGATTAGCAGCTTGTGCGGTGCTTTACTGGATGCTCAGAATCCGGGGGCGTTTTCTGCAATTTTCCTTGCGGATTTATGTGCACAATTGTGCAGAAAAGTTTTTTACTATTAAAACATGGCATAAGCAAATTAATATTAGTCTTTTTATTTTTTTAGTTTTAATTTAAAATGTTGAGTGTTCAGTTAGTTACATGCATTTTGTTTACTGTTGGATGTAACAGCTTGCCAGAAAATACTATTCATTTAGTTGGTTCATGAGGCTGAGAGACTTTTCCCATAATTAACATAAAACATTTAATAAAACATTTTAAAATAGAACATTTCCCATAATTGCCAGAAGCTGCACGAACATGAGAAAATGCATATAGCATCATTAATTTTCCATCCACAGATTTTTATTTTGGAATCAAATTAAATATGCTGGATGCAAATGTAAATAATTTTTTTTTTTTTTTTTTTTGCAAAGTACAAAGACTTGTGTATAAATTTAGCATGCACCGTTAAATTGCAAGTAATTTATTACATTTAGTGGCTTCTTTAATGGCTTCTGATTCCATTTCCATTATTATTTTTCAGCAGTTTTCCAGAATGTGATGTTTTTGTTCTCTTAAACACTTTAATTTAATATTTTTTATAAGATTCTATTTTTATATTAATTAAATTCAAAGCACTTAAATAGAAACAATTACACAAATAACACTTTTTTTGCACTTTTGTCATGGATTTGTTATGGATTTGTCAGGATATGACCAAAAAAAAGGAAATATTAAATTGTTGTAAACCTACTTTGTATTTTGCAGCTACAGTATGTCTTATGAAATCATAAGTAGTCATTTCCCAGGACACTTTATATGGTTATATGGCGGCATCACAATAATGAAACTGTATATTCTCCTCTATAAAGGCTGTTTAAAGGAATAGTTCACTCAAAAATTAAAATTTGCTGAAAATGTACTAATCTTCATGCCATCCATGAGTTTGTTTTCATTGGAGCAGATTTGGAGAAATTTAGCATTACATCACATGCTCAGCAGTGGGTCCTCTGCAGTGAATGGGTGCCATCAGAATGAAAGTCCAAACAGCTGATAAAAACATCACAATAATCCACACCACAGGACTCGCCTTTTACCCAGATGCAACGGTTTGAAGTTAAAATGCCTTAATGATGCATTTGTTTCTTACAGACTGTTTTTACTTCATAAGACATAACTGATGGACTGGAGTGGTGTGGATTACTTGTGGATTATTGTGATGCTTATCAGCTGTTTGGACTCTTATTCTGACGGCACCCATTCACTGCAGAGGATCTATTAGTGAGCACGTGATGTACTGTAATGCTTAATTTCTCCAAATCGGTTTTAATGAAGAAACAAACGCATCTACATTTTGGATGGCCTGAGTGCGAGTAAATTTCCAGCATATTTGAATTTTTGGATGAACTATTCCTTTAACATGCAATAAAAAAAATAAAAAAAACACGGCTGAATGAGCTACAGTAGGAAATCAGAGTAAATCCAGTTGTTTTGTTACTATCGTAGTCCTTCATCGGCAGGTGCCATCCTCAGATGGTGGAGTTATCAAAGTTGTGCATCTGCTGTAACTACAGACTTGATGAATGTGTTTATGGCTCCCATATGAGAGGCACAATCTAAACATTTGAGGCGCTTTATGACTGATGGCGTCTGACAGGATCCTACACCCCGGTGAGAAGACTGCGGCGTCAATTTTCAAAAACAACAACAATCAGAGTGAAGATGATAAGTTGATAACAGATGAAATGATGATGCCGCTGTGGTTTTCCTGCATCAGTAAATGCTCCTGAACAGTGTATCACACACATATATATAAAATACATCCCTGATTTCCTCTCAGCTCAAACCTTCAGCTTTTGACTCTATTTTTAGCTGGGTTTGGATGGATAAGAACAGTGTTTGCAAGGCTACTTTGAAATTGTTCCTTCCCAAGAGACAAACTACTCTTATAACCTCTTTTAAAGTAGTAGTTAGCTATTACTGGCTAGTTACATTGAAACAGTTTACGTGGCAGTATCTTTTTTAAATTTCTGTACGTTTCAGTAACATTTTGATCATAAAAAGTGATCAAATAAATTAGTTCTTATTTTAGTTAACTACTTGTTGAGATTTTGGTCTACATTTCTTCTCTAGTGTTCAAATGTCTAAACAGTCAAGCTACACTTTCAAAGGAAAACTTAGCTTTTACTAAAGCAGTTTAAAAGCTGCATCTTTTTTTTCAAATTAACAATCAGATCTCCTATGTTTCTGTAACATTTTCATCTTAAAAATAGTCAAATTTAGTTAAAGGATAAGTTCACTTCCAGAATAAAAAAAATCCTGATAAGTTTAAGGCAAAGTATCTTTTTAAATTGGTATGAGTTTGGTTTGGGGACTAATTGTGAATATTAATTTGTTGCTTATTTGCAAGCCTATGATTAACATATTGGCTGTTTATTAGTACTTGGAATGGAAAAAAATGGAGCTAATGGTTTGTTAATAGATAGAACTGGACCTTAAAATAAAGTGTGACCTTTAAATTTAACTGTCACATTTAGGTTTCTGTAACATTTTTATCGTAAAAAGTGATTAAACATAGAATTGTTTTTTACTTTTGGTTAGTCAAACTGAGATTTATCCATTTTGAAGTCAATTCTTCTTGAGATATTTTCCATTTTTATTTGCATTTCTCCTGTGGTGTTTTTTTCAAGGTTGAAACTCACAGTCATGCGTGTTTTCTAAATAATCAAGCTACTTTTGAAGAATTAGTGAGCTTTTGCTAGCTAGTTGAGTTGAAAAAGTTTAAGAAGCAATATCTTTTTCCATTTAACCATCAGATTGTTTGTTTCTGTAGCATTATCATTAAAAACTGGTCAAATGAAGACGCTTACTACTACCTTTAGTTAGTTAATCTACTTGCTATTAAATTCCGCAAATGCAACTTTGATTATTATTTGGTCTGCATTTCTTCTGGTTTTTGTTTATCAGCTGTGTAAATCACAGTCCTACGTGTTGTCTTTAAGGTGTGTGTCGATTCATTCTGTTCTCTATTGCCTTTCACTGCAGTCATTTCATGTGGAGAGCTGCCCACTCCTCCTAATGGAAAGAAAATTGGAACGCAGACAACCTTTGGAGCATCTGCTATTTTTACCTGCAACTCGGGCTACATTCTGGTGGGCTCGACTGTACGGGAATGTCTGGCATCAGGACTCTGGAGCGGGACGGGGACACGCTGTCTCGGTAACACCAGAAACCTTCTCTCTTTCAAAACACCACCACACATTACCATCCGTGTAACCTTTTAATGGAGACCGGGTCCTGAAAGGCCATATGAGGAGGTCTGTGACATTTAGTCTGGATATCCATAGCAACAGTGGGTTTCATTTTATTTATTTATTTTTTTTTTTTTGCTTTGCTTATACTGTATGCAGCACCTGTATCATCACATGCAGATAAAAGCTCTGGTATAAAGCCTAGTGAACTGCCTATGTAGGTACAGAAGCGTCATTATTATTCCTTCTTAGATATAGTCTTTTGACCTTGATGAAGAACGCAGTCCCTTAATACACTATGGTCTTTCTCAGTGGAAAAATATCCATCTAAAATGATGGAAAAGGTGAGAGAATTAAATGTCGTTTCTGATGTATTCAGAAAGTGTCATTAAATTTACATGCATTTTGTACTTTTGGCACATGCTTGTATCCAAAGATACCTACATTAAATTCAAGCTATAGGTCTTTTGAGTTCCTGCGTTCCCTGCACTGTAAAACAGCAGCTGTGGTTGCCAGAAATTCATCCTAAAATGTGAAAATGTGTCAGGTTTTGCCGAATGGGAGTTTGGTGCTTGCATATTTTTACAGCTTAAAACCATACATTTTATTAAATGATATAATGTTAATACACCAATCTACTTTAACTACCAAAATCTGGTGCACAAGGTAATACACAGAAAAATAGTTATGCAATAAACATTAAATCAAATATAATGCAAAAACACCTTAAAATACAATGCTGAAAATAAAAATAAAAAGGAACAAGACTATTTAGATAAAAATATAGAACTATGAGGTTGCAAAGGGACTTTTTCAATGTAAATTATACATTAAGTCATAGTATTTCATCATAAATTTGACAGTATTTTACAGTATTTTAAGTTACATAAAATGTGTGTATATAAATTAAATTTTTCTTCTCTTAATGCTGTATGGTAAGGTAACTTACTGTTTAATATTTACAGGTCTTTTTCTTTAAACATTTTTTACAGAGCATTTTTTGACTAAATTCTATGATAGCATCCTGGATGAAAGCAATCCCATAATGCATTGCGGCGTTTCTCAGTGGAAAAAAGTCCATCTAAGGTAGTGGATATTGTAAGAGAAATAAAAACAAGTATAATTTGTTATTTATTACCTATAAATATCATATATTCAATACCAAAACTGGTCATTAAAATTTAAATTAACATGCATTTTACTGTATGCAAATATGATTTTATCCAAAGCAACTTATATTAAGACTATAATTGAGTTCATGCATTCCCTGAGAATTGAATCCGTAACCTTGACGTTGTTAATGCAGTGCTCTGCTGTTGCTACAAGAAATAGTCGCATCTAATTACATCTAATGAAATATGTACTATTTTACTCTGTGTGTGTGTTTTTGTACTTATTAGATTTTCTCGTGTCTACCTTAGCAACATACTATTGTTGCAGCTGTTCAACAAATTCTATCCACCTTATTTTTCACGTAAGCGCAGTTGCCGCCATTTTCTAACTATAATGTGTCAGAATTCCGGTAAAGCACTTCCGCTAATAGTAATTGCATTGTGATTCTGTAATTTTACATTGACTGTGTAGATTTTACAAGCTAGTTAGCGTTTAATATGGACTACAGAAAGACTCGCGCACTTTGCACAGTTATAATAGCTGGTTCAAGCGTAAAAAAAAAAACCTGCAAGACATTTGTTTAGACCGTAATCCATGCACCAGAGCTGAATGCGGATGTGGGGCACCCTATGATTTCCACGCCCCTCAGAAGGGTAAAGCTGCTGCCTATGAAGAATGTTCATTCAGGTTCCATTTCAGTCAAGATATAACCTTAAAAGAAAGCTTGTCTATGTAGACAGTATACTAGGTTTTAGAACAAGACAAAATATTTTGTGGAAGATTCTCCATTGTATTTATACAGATTGCATGAGTGTCTTTGGGTAAGAGAAAAATTTCTGGTCTGAACCATGCAAGGGAAAATGAAGTGAGAGAACACTGTGGAGGGACAGAGGTGAAGAAATGATTTCTGCAGTAGTTCAGTGGACTCGGTGCTCTGTGAAGTGTGCAGGCCTCTGCTGAGTTCTGTCATCAATCACTTCTGAGAGAAAAAAAACCCTGACAGCTTTCCATTTTCCATCGTCCTTTGTCTCTCACCACATCATCTCTGAGTAAAACAATGTTGTGCATTAGTTTGTCCACCGAAAGAGTCCGCTGTGTTGATCCTCGGATGCATCGATATTGTAGTATCTGTTGTGGGATTGAACACTCATTGTCTGTGGGTGGATCATGAATATCTCTATTCACCACACCACACAATGTGATTCACTCGAGTAATATTCCCTTCAAATCACAGGCTGAACTAGGCATGGGGAATTTTCACAAATAGAAAGATTATGGTTGTGAATTGGATTCCACTTAACTTCAAATTCCTAATTATCCATAAGTGGATTCTTCAGGGCATTTTTGAAAAACAAAGCATGAACATAGTTTGAAAGATAGTCTGTATTGCTTTTATTACCCTCAGCAATAAAATCGAGTAATGAATTAAGTAGTCAGTGAAAAAAAAAAACAACAACTGTAAAACAATTTCCAAGCAACAAAACAAATGAAAACAATAGACAAATATAGAAACTAAGTAAACAAAGTGCTTGAGTTGTTAAATTGTAAATAGACAAGCTTATTTAAAATTATTATAATTGTATGTTTTGTGTATGATAGATAGATAGATAGATATTATATAGACATATTGATTGATTGATTGATTGATTGATTGATTGATTGATTGATTGATTGATTGATTCTGTCCAAAATATTTAAAAAGTCTCCTATGCTCAAGAAGATCAAAATTTGATCAATGTTCTCTATTTGAATATTTGTTAGAATGTAATAAGCTGAATTTGTAAGTTGAATTTTCAGCATCATTACATTCTTCAGTGTCACATGGTCCTTCAGAAATCATTGTAATCATTGTAATATATATACCAGTATATATATATATATATATATATATATATATATATATATATATATATTCAGAATAACAGCATTTATTTAAAAAAACAGAAATCTTATGTAACATTGTAAATTACTTTACTGCCACTTTTCATAATTGTAATGCACCCTTACTGAATAAAGGTATTCATTTCTTTCAAAAAATAGCCCAAACCTTTGTGTACTGTATATAGCCCTCAAATCTGAATGGTTGAATTCAGTGTTGTTAAAGTTGATGCCGTGACATGTCTGTCTTCTGTTAATCATGTTATGCATTAAGAACCATGTTGTAGTATATTCTAAAAAAAATATTCTCAATGTTTTTCCCCCAGCTGGCCACTGTGGCACTCCGGAAAGGATTGTGAATGGTCAGGTGATCGGTGAAAACTTCGGCTACAGGGATACAGTAGTTTACCAGTGCAATCCAGGTTTCCGGCTCATCGGTTCCTCTGTGCGCATCTGCCAGCAGGATCACAACTGGTCCGGGCTGCTGCCGTCCTGTGTGTGTGAGTTCTCTCCACAGCACATGAGTGATACGAGTCGGGGGAAGTTTGGTTTGCATCCAAGAGGATTAGTTTGACATGTAATGCAGGCAAACCCTCTATTCAGCCCATGACAGGCATCAAACACAAATCCTGACGTTACCAATGAAACACTTGATGAGGGAAAACACCAACACCACCTGATTTTGTGTGGGTGATTTGGATGTATGTCTTGTTTTATTTGTGATTGCTGGAACGCAAAGCTGCTTAGATAAATGCTTATATACAAGTTGCATTTTAATTTTTCTTGTCAAGCATTGGAGATTCACATTCTACACGGAAATATGCCAGTATGCAAAAGGAAGGACACAACTGACTGAATTGTCCTTTAGAACCTTTTGATCTAGAACATGTTTGAAATTAGAACACAATTATAAAGGGTGATTTTATAAGAATTTCTTATAAACATACAATTTTCAAATTGTATTTATTCATTCATTTTTTTTTCTTTTCTTTTTTTTATTATTATTATTTTGAGTGAGTGTCAAAGGAAAATTAAAAAAAGAGACTTTTTATTTGTTTCACCCTTTTGGGGGTTTCCTACATGATTCCCAAACTTCTATTTGTGAATTTTGAAGCAGTGTTTCCAGTGCCATGGCCAAAGAATATATTAACCCGAATAGCGAATATGAATTTGCTGTATGAACTGACAAGAAAACGTGACCGCTTACTCTTTTGAACATTTTCTTCAGTGAATAAGCATACAGTGTGAGCAGGGTAGTCTGATTGAGTCAATTCTTTGTAGTGAATCAAAGACATACAACACGTGCAGTGTGGTCCAGTTCACAAACAAACAACTCTTTTGAGTAGTTCTTTTTAGTGAATGAAAAGTATGCAGTGTGAAAAGTACAGTCCAATTCACAATCAACTGACTTCTTAAACGGTTCTTTTTAGTACATAAATAAAAATAATGCAATGCAAGCAGTGCAGTTTTACAAATGATAAATTACTCTTTTGAATGGTTCTTTTTAGTAAATCAAAGACTTACAGCATTCCAGTTTACAAACCCGATTCCAAAAAAGTTAGGACACTGTACAAATTGTAAATAAAAACAGAATGCAATGATGTGGAAGATTCAAATTTCAATATTTTATTCAGAATACAACATAGATGACATATCAAATGTTTAAACTGAGAAAATGTATCATTTTAATGGAAAAATAAGTTGATTTTAAATTTCATGGCATCAACACATTTTAAAAAAGTTGGGACAAGGCCATGTTTACCACTGTGTGGCATCCCCTCTTCTTTTTATAACAGTCTGCAATGTCTTGGGACTGAGGAGACAAGTTGCTCAACTGTCTTAGGTCTTCTTTGTCGCATCTTCCTCTTTATGATGCGCCAAATGTTTTCTATGGGTGAAAGATCTGGACTGCAGGCTGGCCATTTCAGTACCCGGATCCTTCTTCTACGCAGCCATGATGTTGTAATTGATGCAGTATGTGGTCTGGTGTTGTCATGTTGGAAAATAAGAGGTCTTCCCTGGAAGAGACGACGTCTGGACGGGAGCATATGTTGTTCTAGAACTTGGATATACCTTTCAGCATTGATGGTGCCTTTCCAGATGTGTAAGCTGCCCATGCCACACGCACTCATGAAACCCCATACATCAGAGATGCAGGCTTCTGAACTGAGCGCTGATAACAACTTGGGTTGTCCTTGTCCTCTTTAGTCCGGATGACATGGCGTCCCAGTTTTCCAAAAAGAACTTCAAATTTTGATTCATTTGACCACAGAACAGTTTTCCACTTTGTCACAGTCCATTTTAAATGAGCCTTGGCCCAGGGAAAACGCCTGTGCTTCTGGATTATGTTTAGATATGGCTTCTTTTTTGACCTATAGAGTTTTAGCCAGCAACGGCAAATGGCACGGTGGATTTGTGTTCACAGACAATGTTTTCTGGAAGTATTCCTGAGCCCATGTTGTGATTTCCATTACAGTAGCATTCCTGTGTGTGATGCAGTGCCGTCTAAGGGCCCGAAGATCAAGGGCATCCAGTATGGTTGTCCGGACTTGACCCTTATGCACAGAGATTGTTCCAGATTCTCTGAACCTTTGGATGATATTATGCATTGTAGATGATGATAACTTCAAACTGATATTGCTCCACTTTTTTTTTTTCCCGCAGCATTGGGGGAATTGGTGATCCTCTGCCCATCTTGACTTCTGAGAGACACTGCCACTCTGAGAGGCTCTTTTTATACCCAATCATGTTGCCAATTGACCTAATAAGTTGCAAATTGGTCCTCCAGCTTTTCCTTATATGTACATTTAACTTTTCCGGCCTCTTATTGCTACCTGTCCCAACTTTTGAATGTGTAGCTCTCATGAAATCCAAAGTGAGCCAATATTTGGCATGACATTTCAAAATGTCTCACTTTCAACATTTAATATGTTATCTATATTCTATTGTGAATAAAATATATGTTTATGAGATTAGTAAAATATTACATTCCTTTTTTACTCACAATTGTCCCAACTTCTTTTGGAATCGGGTTTGTAGTCCAATTCAAACGACTCTTATGAGTGGTTCTTTTTAGTGAATCAAAAGCATGCAGCGTAAACATTGCAGCCTAGTGCACAAACAAATGATTCTTATGAACCAGCTCTTTTGAATGAATCAGTTCAATAGACACACACAAATTCACTTTATGACTGGTTTAAATCAGTATGACGAATCCTTGATTGAATGAACTCACTGAATTATTCTATTGACTTATTTACTGGTTTCAGTGATATCTTCAAATGAAAAAAAAAATATGTACTTCAGCTTCATGAAAGTTAATCAATATGACTGATTGTTCATATGACGGCTGGATTTAAAGATAAGCACTTTATCTAGATTTATTTATTTTTTTACGAAAAAGCATTATAATACGCTAAAAATCATTTTTCAAAGTTGTAAATAAAATGTTGCAGTTTAACAAAAAATACGATTTCAGCTTTTCTACTTTCAAAACTAAGCAGCAATTTCTGAGTGAAAATTGTAGTAATTCAATATAGTATTATTAAAGCTTGAGCTGGTGTATTCAAACTTTTTACTGGAAGGTAACAGTCATTTTCCTCCTTTGTGTTGCAGCCGTTAGCTGCGGTCATCCGGGCAGCCCTATCTACGGCCGCACTGTTGGCGACGGCTTCAACTTGAACGACGTGGTGACCTTCTTCTGTAATAACGGCTACATTCTGGAAGGCCCGTCTCAAGCGCAGTGCCAGGCGGACCGCCAATGGAGCCAGCAGCCGCCCACATGCCGAGGTTTGGACCAAATGACTTCTTTTCTCATTATAGGGAAATTTAAGTACTGTGGCGCTGATGGAAATGACTTTCAGGCTGCCACAGTTAAAAAAGGAATGACCAATTTCAGCTCGGAGAGCCCTCTGGCCCTCTTTTCAGCCAACAGTAACTCATTCAGTCATGGTCTGAATAGCAACAGATTAGCCCTGCAAATCAAAAGATAAGATGTATGTTTTGAATCTAATCTCTGCTTTGTTAGTGGCGTAATTATGAGTGTCTCAGAGGATCCTCTGTAGTGCTTGATTCTGACAACAGAATGGATGAAGTGATCAGCAGTGATGTTGGCTTGATTACATGACTGGAATTTGGTTTTGTAGAATAATTACAGTCATGCCCAAAAATATTGGCACCCTTGGTAAATATGATCAAATAAGGCTGTGAAAATTCATCTGCATTGTTAATCCTTTTGAATTTTTATTTTAAAAAAAAATCACAAAAATGTATCCTTTTATTGAATAATAAGAATTTAAAATGGGGGGAAATATCCTTATAAAAAAAGGTTGTTCTAAAATACTCGTTGGACACAAATATTGGCACCCCTAGAAATTCTTATGAGTAAAATATCTCTGAAGTATATTCCCATTCATATTCACAATTTTGAGCACTTCAGCGTGATTATAAACATGAAATTATCGAGCCATGGCTTCCTGTTTCACAGAAATATAAAGAGGAGAGAAAACAAAGCCCAAATTCCCTTAATCATCCATCAAAATGGGAAAAAACAAAGAATATATTTCTGATGTGCAGCAAAATATAATTGACCTTCACAAATTAGTGAAGTGGCTTTAAGAAAAGAGCTAGAGCAGTGAAAATTCCCATTTCCACCATCAGGGCAATAATTAAGAATTTCCAATCAACAGAAGATGTTACAAAACTGCCTGGAAGAGGACGTGTGTCTATATCGTCCTAATGTGTGGTGAGAAGGGTCACAGCTGGAGAATTGCAGTAAATAGTTGAGTCTCGAGTTCAGAAAACCTTAAAATTAAAAAAATATATTAGAACATAAATTACATCATGTTGTTTTGTTTGGTTTGGTTTAAAGTTATATTATCTTATTTAATTAAAAAACTCCAGCATATTCAGTTATCAGCCATGACTGGAACTTCAAATGGGACTGGCTTCTATGATCAGATGAAACTAAAAAATTAGCTGTTTAGCAGCGAACACTCAAGATGGGTTTGGTGAACACAGAGATAAAAAATACCCCATGTGTACAATGAAATATACTGCTGTATTTTTGATGTTGTGGGCCTATATTTCTGCTGGAGGTCCTGGACATCTTGTTTAGATACATGGCATCATGGATTCTATCAAATAGCAACAGATAAAAAATCAGTAAGTGACTGAATCTTATAATGGGCCATGTTTGGATCTTCCAACCGTACAATAACCCAAACACAAACCTCAAAAACAACACAGAAATTGGTCACTGAGCACAAAACCAAGCTTCTGCTATAGCCATTCCAGTCCTCTGACCTGAACCCTACAGAAAATGAGAGGAGTGAAGAGAAGAGGAGAAGCACCAGCATGGAGCTGGGAATCTAAAGGGTCTGGAGTGATTCTGGATGAAGGAATGGTCTCTGATCTCTTGTCAGGTGTTCTCTAACCTCATCAGGCATTATAGGAGAACATTTAGACCTGTTAAACTGGCCAATGGAGTTTTCAAAAAGTATTGAATAAAAGGGCGCCGTTAATTGTGGCCAATGTGTATTATAGAAAAACATTTATTTCATAAGGATATTTCCCCCCATTTTAAATTCTTATTATCCAATGAAAGGATACATTTTTGTGAATTTTTTAAATAAAAGATCAAAAGGATTAACAATGCAGATAAATTTTCACAGCCTTCTTTGATCATATTTACCAAGGGTGCCAATATTTTTGGGCATGACTGTATGAACAAATAAGTGGTTTTGTCTCACCATATGGTTGAACAAACTAAGTGTAATGCTGTATTTTTTTTTACTTTTTTTTTTTTTTTTTTTTTTGTGCTTTTTTTTTGTTATTGTAGTTAAATTTTTATGTCCATTATTTTTTTTTTTTATTTAAACAGTTGTAACTTTACCTTTAACCTCCAGCATGACATTTTAAACTCTGTAAAATAATCATAAAAGTAGTTTAATAGTTTATTTAATAATTTTTTGACATTTTGAATCCTGATGTTATACAGTACAAAGCTTTGTGTGTAGAAACCACTGAAAAGAGCTGTTATCGACTGAAAATCTTCCAGACAGTTGTGTGGTATTCTGTGGCAGATCGAGACACCAAAGAAATGTCAATGTCTTCAGACTTGGTAGAGAATACGTGGAAGCACAAAGAAAAGTGTATTCGTGAAATGTTTATACTTCATACTGGAAATTAGTAACTCCAAAAACACTTGTTCTCAAAATGTTATACAGGTTTCAGAAAAATTATAAAAGCTTTCAGACTCACCAAGTGCTTTTCAAGGTTCCAGCCAATTGCTAAAACCTCTTCAAATGTGAGGAATGCTCGAAAGGTCCTACAGGTTCAACTTTTAAAGAGATATTCTGAAACACCAAGTCTGAATCCTCAGAGATACTCTTTTTCTTTTTTACACAATGTGAAAGAGTATTTAATAAAAATAAATAAAAAATACAAACATACATACATACAATGTAGCCAAAAGAGTGTGTGTGATATATAGTGTAGTTTAACTAGTTGACTAATACTGTCATTTATTTTAGGTTAGCTTTTGAAAAAAAAATCCAGATTTAAAATGTAAATGTTCATTATTTTAATCACATTTTCTTCAGCACCATCATGACTTTTTAAACAAGCATAACATAAACTTAACATAACTGTAAAAGTATTTTTAAAGTAGTCCAAATTATTTGTTTATATGTTTATATTATATTTACTTTGATTATAGGTTAATTACAGGTGTGGGTGTGTGTGTGGGTGTGGGTGTGGGTGTGTTTAAGTGTTCCTGTAGCTCAAGTGGTAGAGCATTGTGTTAACAAGCGCAAGGTTGGGGGTTCGATTCCCCGGGAACACATGACAGGTAAAAATTGATAGCCTGAATGCACTGTAAGTCGCTTTGGATAAAAGCGTCTGCTAAATGCATAAGTTTAATTTTAATTTAATTTTAAATCATAAAAAACTAGGGCTGCCCCCTAATAGTCCACTAATCATTAGTTGACCAGAAGAGGTCGACCAAAATTTTATAAGTCGCTTAGTCACAGAAAAAAAAAAAATCCACAGGCGAAGTCACACAGTCCCTAACTAACAGATCGTCTAGTCTATGGTAAAACAATACATCAGGCAGGACATCCAAATACTCGACTATCATTCATCAACCTCAAATATGGCTTATCATCTGAAATATGTAAGTATTAGCAACTTAACATGGCTGCTCAATCTAATGTTTACCTAGAGAAATGTGCGCTGTAGTGTCTGTGCAGAGTGTGGAAGCTGAACAGTAGCTCACTGCAGGACAGATGGAGGTGCCGGTGTGCTCATTTACTATAGGCTGCTCCCTCATTCTTGGTCATACAGATAAGAGTAATACATCTTTTGAATCTGTAAGGACTCTACATTTATTTGTGTGCACTCACAACAAAAAACAAATCACACTTTTGTGAAATAATGAAAGCAAACAGGATGCGCTTTCTGTCGTCTCGGTCTCTTTGAACTGTAGCGCAAAACCCAGTGTATATCTTTACCTTACAGACATAAAAAATATATCTATAGAGAGTTAAAATGTCTAATTTCAAATGAACCAATTCAAATGGAAAACAAATATTCTCAGATTATGTAATCCTTATGAAACCTGCATACAGGTGCATTACTACTGCGGAGATGACGAGTCAGTGTCGCCGAGTTTATCTCTTAAACTGAGAACAAAGAAAGCACTAGTTTATCAAAATATTAAAATGTTAATGCAGTCTCCTTACAGTTTTTCCCTGACACATTCATAATCATTACTTCCGCGGTGCACTGTGGCAAGCTTTATGCTTGTGCTTGAGTGCTTATTAGGCTTTGAGGCAATTAAAGGCTCATAATAATGATTTAAAAGGTTTATTATTAAACGTGCGATTAGTCGACTAACGCTTAAAATGAACGACTACTAATTGACCAGAAAGATCCTTAGTCGAGAACAGCACTATAAAAAAAAAACATATTTTTATTTATTTTTATCATTTTTATATGATGTGTATACAATATTTTTTTATTATTTGTTTTTATGTCATTTTACATAATATTGTTAAATAAATAATTATATAAGCAAAATATAATCAGACGCATCTCCATTAGTGTTTAGATTATAATTGTCTATTTTGTATTTGATTTATGAATTAATGAATTACTGAAAAAATTGTAACATATTATACAGTGAATCTGTTTTTTTTTTTTGGCCATCTGCTTTCTTCAGTTGTCAACTGCACGGATCCTGGTATACCAGCCAACTCAATCAGGAAGAGCAAAATTGAGTACGGGAACTTCACTTTCGGAACAGTGGTGTCCTACGACTGCAATCCCGGCTATTACCTCTTTGGGTCATCGGTCCTGACCTGCCAGCCAGTGGGTTACTGGGACAAGCCATTACCAGAATGCCTGGGTATGTCTGTGTGGGTTCTCTCCCAACACTTTATTTCTCATTATTTTGACTCTTTATCATTGACAATCTTTGAACTCTTTCCGTCAGAGAGGCCGAGGGAAAATGTCACAGGTTAGCCAGCATGCAGTGGAGTGCAGCGTTGGGTTCAAAGAGCTCTTATGATAAAGTCTTTACTGTCTGTATAAAAGCCTTCAAAGTTTTCCAGCAGCACAGACACATTGAGTTTCCGCAGCGGACACAGTGAATTTACCGCACCTTTCCTACAGTTTGCCAAAGCAAGGAGTATTAAGGTCGAGAGCAAGCAGAGCGAAAGCTCGGAGTGCACATTCATTAGAGAGACGTGTTCATTTGCCTGTGCGATAGTAATTGCCTCCTGCTCTCGCTTTCCATCTCTGTCCCTGTAATTGCTTCAAACCTGAATTTGACTGTTTCGTGTCGGTTTCCACCACGCTATTTACACCGTGAAGGAAAGGCAGCAATCCTGCCAGCTATCTATTAGTCTTGTTTTTCTCTCAAGTGTACACAAGGTAATTCTGCACTTTACTTAGCCGACAGAGGCTACTTGCTGCTCTTAGACTGGGAATTTTAATAAGCAGCCTCTTTTCCCCCCTCAGCCTTTCAGCCTGATGAATATTATGAAAATTTTAACATCCTTGGTTTTATTCAGGTGCATTTCCAATTCAAAAGAAAGCAAACATCAAAAACAGGCCTGAAAAGAAGCTTAGCTAAATTGAATTGAAGAGCTTATGTGTGTTTCTTCAGCAGCGCACGAGAGATGAATTAATGCTGCTGGGATGTGAACGACTGCACACTACACAAATCAACTACTGCTGGCTTTTTCTCAACAATTAGACTGAATGAAATAGTGAAATAAAATTTCACTCTGAAATTTTAATTGGCATTATTGTGCTCTTTTACATGCAAGGACTGTCTGTTAAGCTCCAGAAATGCCCAAAACCATTACAAAAGAGTTAAAAATGCAATCCATTTGACTAATGTGATTTATTTTTGTCTTCTGAAGCCATGTGATGAAAAGACAAAAATTTAAATGGATTATTTGCAAATATTTCCCTCCTGGAAGAGATTTATTTAGAGGAGAAAACAAGACTTCCGCTAAACATTTTGATTCTACATGGCATAAATTTGTTCGAAAAGATGTTTCCTCTTATTAGGAAAAAATATAAAAATATACACAGATATATAACATTTATATATGAGAAAATATACTTTATATAAAATAGTTTTTTTGTGGATTTTTTGGTTGATATTCTGTCTCTATACAGTACGTTAAAATAAACCTACCATAAAAATTACAGACCCTTAATTTTTTTGTAAGTGGGTTAACTTATATTTTATAGTTTTTTTGTGTATTTTTTAGTATGTCCAATGTATTACACAGAGAAATAAACAGGCTAAATAAGTTCTAAATATCACAGTCCTCAAAATAAATAAATAAATAAATAAATAAATAAATAGAATTATGCATGATAATTTGAGATTGCTGTCACGAGTGCCTACTGCGCTGGAGCGAGGAGACACGGAGAAGTAGGAGATTTCAATAATCACAGAACTTTATTGAACAGAACACCAGGAAAGCACACGTAGCACTGGGGTGAGACGAACAATACCGGATGGGAAACGAGGGGCAGAACACACTTTAAATACACTGAAACTAATTGGCCACACTTGGGAACAATGGAACAGAACACCTGGAACAAATGATAACACAATCAGGACAGGAACAGGAAGACCAAATAAGGAATTAAACAAAACATTGAGCACGTGGGGTAAGGAAACACACACAGATATGGACAGAGTTTGACATTAGCAGGCGAGTCCAGTAGTAATTGTCTTGTTGTTGCAGACAGTTTATTGTTGAAGGTGGTGAAGTTATTCAAAAGCAGTGTTTTAAAGGGGCCGAGTTTAGAGATGTGTTCTTTGTGATCTTATAAATATTGCATTGTACAAAGTCCTTTTTCACTTTGCTAAAATTCACCCACGCAGCTCTTGTTTTTCGTGGCATCCTCTGAGAGGGTTAGAGCCAGGCCCACACAGAATCTGTGCCTGCAGACCTTCACAGAGAGCTGCACATTTCAGCAGATTTTCAAACGCCAATCATTTACAAAGTCTAAATAAGTCAGCTTTCATTGTCATTCAATCGTGTTTGTTATATAATGTTATATTATTAAATCTACTGTATACTCTCTGCATTCTTACCATGTTGTCCTAAAAATCAAAGCTTAAAGAAAAGCAAAGCAAATATCTGGATAAAGTAAGTAGCCTCTGCTGACTGTTGGCTGCTGTTGTTCTCCTGCAGAGGTGGACTGTGGTCACCCTGGATCTCCTCCTCATGCGGTGGTGATGGGCGATAAATTCACCTTCGGCTCTACAGTTCACTACAGGTGTTTGGAAGACCGAGCTTTGATTGGTGAATCCACCCGCACCTGCCAGCTGAACGGCCAATGGAGCGGCTCCCAGCCTCACTGCTCAGGTGAGTGTAGTGAAACGAACTATAAGAAATGGCAGAATTCTTTCATCTATCTATCTATCTATCTATCTATCTATCTATCTATCTATCTATCTATCTATCTATTGTTGTTGTTGATGTTGTTTCTATTGTTTTTTAAATTAAATCAAATTAAATTAAATTAAATTAAAATAATAATAATAAATAATAATAATTATGATAATAATTATAATGATATTTTTTATTAATAATAATAATAACAGATTGCATCTTAATAAATAAAAAAACATTATTTTTATTTAATTTTTAATTATAAGGATAATTGTTTTGTATTTTTGTTAATATTTTTGTTTACATTGTTGTTTTCATTGTTGTTATTGTTGTTATTGTTTTTGTTTGTATTGTTTTTAATATAATAATAATAATAGTAGTAGTAGTAGTAATAATAATAATAGATTTTCTGTTATTATTTTTTATTGTTATTATTACTTATTATTGGAATAATTGACTCCCGACTCTGGATTACTGAATGCAGCTGTTCACTTTGCAATATTTTGAAGGTTCACTGTCAGTTATTCTGCTCATACCAGGTTACCATATCTTTAGATATTTTTAAAGTTTTTGTTCCTAAAACTACTTTGTAGTGTTAGGAACACTTCTTGAATTAGCCATTGTTGCTACTTTGAAAGAGTCACTCAGACTTCCATTACTAACTCCAGCATGTCATTTAGCACTTGTAATGGAGGTTTGAGCTGTTTCTATGCAGTAGAGAGAGAGAGTGTGTGTGTTTGTGATTACTGCAGCTCTCAGTAGTGTTGTGCAGTAACTTCTCTACAAAAAGCAGCATTATTAGTTTAACTGCATTTCTCAGTGGCACACAATGGTAGTGTTGCTATTCTTGAAGATTTTATTGATTAAGTAGTGAGGCAGCGCTGACAACAAGGCTCTGTGTTTGTAGAAGCGAGATACAGAGAATCTGCTTTCCGTAGATATAAAAAGCAATTTCAAAAATTATTTGAAATTGTCATTTTATCCTGTTGTTTGTCATATTTACTAGCTTGGCGTGTGATGTTTGTTGTCTGGTTCTTTTGCTGCCTGTCTGTAGGCTGTGAGGCATTTTTGAAATAACTAAAATAAATATAAAGATGCAATAAACCATGAAAGGTCATGCACTGTGGTAATTTAAGCACAGTTACGGAGGTTTTAGATGCTCTGATTCACATTGTGCTTAAAAACACACCAAAAACGACTCTAAAGGCCTGTTCATAAAATAATTCAGCTGTCTCTGTTTTATAAAAGCTTCTCCCTTTCCCATGGTAAAATTGCAGTAATGCACGGCCCCTCATGGCTTATTGCTTTATTCAGATAACGCGCAAGTCCTTTGTATCTGCTTGTTCAGGCCTCGACTCGTCTTTGAAAGAGAAATCATACATTTGAATGAGCACATTGTTGAGTGAAGCTCATCTTTGTCTTGGTTCTTATTTCCTGTCATTATGTGTCAGTCTAACATGAGTTAATTAAGTTCAGCTGAATAATGACTTGTGTCTCTGCGTGACACGCTACACCGTTTCTTCTTACTGACAAGCTGTCTGTTTGATTCCTGCTAACATGCACAAATTTTTCTTCTTTAAAGAAATAGTTTGGAACGCAAATGGAACACTCATTATTACTTATACTCATATTGTGCCAAATATTAGACTTTTTTCTGCACAGTTCATATTCATATCTTGAACTAGAACAAAAATAAACAGTTAAAACCCCATAAAAGCAGTCCAGATGACTATATTTCAGGTCTTCTGAGGTCATAGAGTGCATTTTCACCTGAAAAGATAAAATATGCACAAATGAGATTCAAGCAATGCAGAGGGAAAATAATCAGTGAATAACATTAAAATTTTAGTCTGTTCCTCAAATAAAGCTGTCGTATGACTTCAGAAGACCACAAATATGGTGAATGCATTAAAATAGACTACTTTTTGCAGGCTTTTTTAATCCCTTTTGAAGCTTAAAATATACAAAATGTATATTAAATTGATAAAAGGTAACAGAAAAGACATTTATAATGTTACAAAATATTTCCATTTCAAATAAATGCTGTTCTTTTGAACCTTCTGTTCACCAAAGAATACATTTAAGAAAAAAAAAAAAAAAGTATCACATTTTCCACAAAAATATTAAGCAGCAGAAAACTGTTTTAACCATGAATAATAATAACAAATGTTTCTTGAGCAGTAAATCTGCATAGTAGAATGATTTCTGAAGGATCCTGTGATCCGAAGACTGGAGTAATTCCTGCATCACAGGAATAAATTACATTTTAAAATGTATTCAATTAGAAAACAGCCATTTTAAATTGTAATAATATTTCACAACATTGCTGTTTTTACTGTATTTTTAATTAAATAAATGCAACCTCAGTAAGTATATGAGACTACTTTCAGAAATATAAATCATAGTATGTACATGAAATCAGCCAAACATCCACAGAACATGAAAAATTATGTATTTACACTCTTAAAAAGCCTCTAAGAGTCACACAGTTGTCTCCGTGTGCATCTGTATGCAGCGCTGCATGCACTGACCCAAAAACAGCATGAGCTGGGAGTTTCCTCTCTTTCTTGCATTCGTTTTTTTTCTTTTTTCGCAATCCTTCCTCCTCTGTCTGCTTTTTGTCGCTTAGACTGTTCAGAATAGAGTATTAGCACACTACTGAATACTGCATGGTATACTATATACTGCCACATACTGCTTTGTTTTTGTAAACAGTATGTGAAAGAGAATGTGTTATAAGATGATATATATTTTAAACAGTAGTTATGCTGCTGTATGCTGTCATCAAATGAGCCCACGTTGTATATAGTCAACATAGTGGATATTATTTATAATTAGCATTTTTATTATAATTTGGAATTCATCTGATCTCTGCTAATTGCAGTCATTTTAATCAAACTGTACAGCATGTTAAGTCTGTGTTTCTGCTAAGGGATTTTAGGAGAAACATCAGAGACGAAGTCGATACCTAAATGAAGCACATCTCAAATCCTCCTGAGCTTTGAAAGAGCAACCTCTGAGAAATAACACTTTCCTCAGGGCTCTCTGTGTCTTTCTAGCTGTACTTCTTCATTCTGTGTGAACATGCTTGGCGCTTCTCGGGAGGTTTGATGTTGAGACTGTGTTCTGGATTTCTGGGACATTCGTCAGGAATCTAGCATCTCAATTGCTGGAAATTTTAGGAGGCGTACGCCACCGTAGGTTTACGAAAGTTAGCCAGTTGCATCTTGATTTCATTTTAAAATCATTTTCAGCTGCATGTTTTTGTTTAAGATAAGAAAACCCCACGTCCCCTGGAGCGCCTGCTTTCATGGGAGTTTTTGTTGTTTCTGAATCATTTAATTCATCTGAAAGCAACTAAAACAAAACTCCCTTATTTTTTGGACATGAAATTAATATTATTGGGAAACAATTTATTGAGTACAATGTATATATTTATTTTTAGAAATGTTAAGAGATTTGTAGACAGAAATATTTTTTTTTATGTTTTTGAAAAGTATTTTATGCTCACCAAGCCTGCATTTATTTGATCAAAAATACAGTAAAAACAGTAATGTTGTGAAAAAGTAACCATATTTGTTTTTTTAATTGTAAAATCATTTTACAATAACGTTTCTAACATTATAATGTTTTCTTTGTTTAATATATTTTAAAATGTAATATTCATCATATTATTTATAATTTAATATATTTTAAGATATGTCCACATCCATAACTCCAATGCAATAGGGCATATAATATTGTATGTGTGCATTTAATTATCAGTCTTAATTATAATAATAACAAAAAAAATTGTCTTTGCACTTCTTCACATCTTCATTTTAAAGCATTTCCAGCTGCATGTTTTTGTTCAAGATAAGAAAACTCCACATCCCCCGCAGCGCCTGCTTTCTTTCGTGGGAGTTTTAGTTGTTTTTGCCTCACATTATTTGGTAAAATGAATTTCACTAAAGACTAAAAGCCACTACTATGTGATAAAATATGGATGGCAAACAAAATCAATAGCGTTCTGCACTGCCAGGTGAATCAGAGTTCCTTACGTAACGAACTTCGCAGACTTATTATACACCGCTAAGCTACTGGTGGGCGTCCTTTAACGCAAATTCACACCTCACTGCTGCGCCAATTAATGGAAACTAGAACCGTTTGTAGTATTCAACAGCTTCACCTTTGTAGAAGAATCTAATGAAGGTTACATAAGCGCACACACAGCTCTTGTCCATCAAGAGATCCGTGGCTTTGTGCCTTGGCTGTTTCACGGCCGCATGAGGTGGGACCGATCTTTTCCGTGACCTGTCTGTTCGTAACTCACCAACAAAGGCAGGACGTCGGAGAGATTGAGGTTAATGAGGAAGAAAAGTCAGCCCTTTCTCCATCATGACACCTTCTTTTTTTATCAGGGTTGGATATTTGAACAAACGGCCTTGAATAGGGTCTCTTTCTGACTCTCTTTGCATATGTCTTACTCTCTCTCTCTCTCTCTCTCTCTCTGCATGTGTCGTACAATCCGCCCCTCGTTTTCTGTGCGGCAGAGTAGAAAAGGAATGTCCCAGATTTCTAATGAACTAAAGCGAAAGTATTTGACTGGAAAAACACAGCGCTGTCATGGAGCGAGGCTGTTTTTCTGTTTATTTATGTACAGAGAGCCGGTTGAGACGCTTGCCCTATGGCTGGTTTTAATCATTGGTTAGTCGTTCCCTCGGGTTCGTGGGCCGTTTGCTGAGTCTGGGCTTTCTGATTGGCCTCAGGGTGCTGGTACTCGTAATTAAAAAGGATTTGATTTTCGGGTCATCGGCTGACTCGAACAGGGCTCGGTGTTTAGAGTGTCTGCGACGTGTGCCGTCCGGCTCTGTTCAATGAATATTTTACCATAATTATTTATGCTAATGGCTTCTGCTGGCAGCCGCTAGATGATAATTGATAGCCTGTTGCATATCACACTGTCATTTGGAAAGGTGTCGCATCTCTCATGCGCCTGCAAATTCGTCTTCTCGCAAGTAGCAACGTATAAATGTGTCTAATTGTTTCTCTTGAGAATTTCGCCTGGTTTTTGCACTTCAAAATGGCAATATGTGTTTTCATGTGTCTTTTAAAGGAATAGTTCACACATCAGTGAAAAATTTCTCGCCTCGTCTGTGAGTTTCTTTTTGTTTGAAACACAAAAGGAGATGTTAAACTACTTACTGGGCTGTCATGCTCAAAACAAGGACAAAAAAACACCTTCATATGTGTAACTCGATTGAAATATTTAAAGTCTTCTGAAGTTATGCAATAGATTTGAATGTACAGAAATGAGATTTCTGTGTGAATATATTTTTATTGGAAAACAATATATATATAGCCTATATGTATATATACTAGCATTCAAAAGGTTTTTAAATGTTTTGAAAGAAGTTAAAAGCAGTAATATTGTGCAAATTTAAAAAACTGTTTTCTATGGTAGTATATTTTAAAGTGTAATTTATTCCTGTGATCAAAGCTGAATTTTCAGCTTCATTACTCCAGTCTTCAGTGTCACATGATCCTTCAGAAATCATTCTAATATGCTGATTTGCTGCTCAAGAAACATTAATTATCACGTATTATCAATGTTGAAAACAGTCTTTCTGTATAATATTTTGTGGAATATCAGTACAAAAGTCTTCACCATCACTTCAGATCAACGTCATGTCCTAAAACAAGAAGAATTTACTTTACTAAAACATTTGAATGTACAGAAATTAGATTTCAGAGCTAAATTTTAGTCTGTTTGTCTCACAAATATCTTCAGAAGACTTGAAATCAAAGACTTTTTTTTTTTTTTTTTTTTTTTTTTTGCTGAACAACACCTATTCACATTTATGAAGAAATGGATCAGTATGAACATTCTTCGAAACATCTCCTTTTCTGTTTCATAGAATAAATTATGCCATGCGAGTTAGGAAAGACGTGAGAGTAAAAAGTAGAAATATATTTATTTTGGCTGAGCTATTCATTATTTATGCATTCAGTGGATGCTTTTACCCAAAGTGACTTACAATAGAGGAACATAAGCAATTCGTCACAGAGCCAGCAATATTTATAGTGTACATGTTTATTAGAAAGCTAGGAAACAAGCTGGAGCAGAGGTGAAATGCAAGAGGAAGTGGAAGATTTTCCATTAATAAAAAGCTGTTGTCATTGTTTTTGCTTTTTTATTGGCTGTCAAAGTTCGTATCTCTACCTAATCGTACAAGGCAGGTGAGCAAAAAGATTGTGTAAGCTCAATCAAATAGTATTTTCACGCACAAAAGTCCTCTTCTCAAATCTTCTGAAACAGCATGGTGAGTGACAGCTCAGAGAACAGGGGAAGTGTTCCTTTGAGATCCGTAACTGCTCTTTATCCAAGCTGTGGCAGTTCGGGAGGCTGAAAAACTCCTCTGTGGCCAAATGAAGCTCTCAACTGATCCGAGGGCAGCGCTGGTCCCGCTTACATTTATAATGTCTCCAATAAATCACTGAGCAGGTCTGTTTTGCTGTCAAGTCGTCTTTCATTAATCCATTTAATCCCAGTGGTCACATCTATGATCAAATTTTAGTTCCAAGTTTGAGTTTTGAAGGATGAGAAAAGGCTTGTTGGTGTATTTTACACTACAAATGACTGTCTAGATTTCATGTGGACGTTTTGACATGGCTGGTGTAAATAGTCACATGACCTGAAACCTTTATTTCCAGCTAACTGCCTTGAAAGCAACTGAAATCTATGATAACACAAATACCATACACACAAACACACATGCATTTCTTATACATACATACATACTGTATATACAGTGGTGTGAAAAATTGTTGGCCCCCTTCCTGATTTCTTATTTTTTTGCGTTTGTCACACTTTAATGTTTCAGATCATCAAACAAATTTAAATATTAGTAAAAGATAACACAAGTGAACACAACATGCAGTTTTTAAATGAAGGTTTTTATTATTAAGGGAAAACAAATCCAAAACTACATGGCCCTGTCTGAAAAAGTGTTTGCCCCCTAAACCTAACAACTGGTTGGGCCACCATTAGCAGCAACAACTGCAATCAAGCATTTGTGATAACTTGCAATGAGTCTGTTACAGTGCTGTGGAGGAATTTTGGTCCACTCATCTATGCAGAATTGTTGTATTTCAGCCACATTGGAGGGTTTTTGATCATGAACTGCCTTTTTAAGGTCATGCCACAGCATCTCAATAGGATTCAGGTCAGGACTTTGACTAGGCCACTCCAAAGTCTTTATTTTGTTTTTCTTCAGCCATTCAGAGGTGGACTTGCTGGTGTGTTTTGGATCATTGTCCTGCTGCAGAACCAAAGTTCGCTTCAGCTTGAGGTCACGAACAGATGGCTGGACATTCTCCTTCAGGATTTTTTGGTAAACAGCAGAATTCATGGTTCCATTTATCACAGCAAGTCTTCAGGTCCTGAAGCAGCAAAACAGCCCGAGACCATCACACTACCACCACCATATTTAACTGTTGGTATGATGTTCTTTTTCTGAAATGCGGTGTTACTTTTATGCCAGGCATAATGGGACACACACCTTCCAAAAAATTTAACATTTGTCTCGTCAGTCCACAGAGTATTTTCTCAAAAGTCTTTATGTACTTTTTGCTCAGCAGCGGTTTTCGTCTTGGAACTCTGCCATGCAGACCATTTTTGCCCAGTCTCTTTCTTATGGTGGAGTCATGAACACTGACCTTAACTGAGGCAAGTGAGGCCTGCAGTTCTTTGGATGTTGTTGTGGAGTTTTTTGTGATCTCTTGGATGAGTCGGCGCTGTGCTCTTGGGGTAATTTTGGTCAGCCGGTCACTCCTGGGAAGTTTCTCCACTGTTCTATGTTTTTGTCATTTGTGAATGATGGCTCTCACTGTGGTTCGCTGGAGACCCAAAGCTTTAGAAATGACTTTATAACCTTTTCCAGACTGATAGATCTCAATTACTTTCTTTCTCATTTGTTTTTGAATTTCTTTGGATCTCAGCATGATGTCGAGCTTATGAGGATCTATTGGTCTACTTCACTTTGTCAGGCAGGTCCTGTTTAAGAGATTTCTTGATTGTGAACAGGTGTGGCAGTAATCAGATCTGGGTGTGGCAAGAGAAATTGAACTCAGGTGTGATAAACCACAGTTTTAACAGGGGGACAAACACTTCTTCACACAGGGCCATGAAGTTTTGGATTTTGCTTTCCCTTAATAATAAAAACCTTCATTTAAAAACTGCATGTTGTGTTCACTTGTGTTATCTTTTACTAATATTTAAATTTGTTTGATGAATTGAAACATTAAAGTGTGACAAATGCAAAAAAATAAGAATTTAGGAAGGGGGCCAACACTTTTTCCCACCACTCTGTGTGTGTGTGTGTGTGTGTGTGTGTGTGTGTGTGTGTGTGTGTGTGTGTGTGTGTGTGTGTGTGTGTGTGTGTGTGTGTGTGTGTGTGTGTGTGTGTGTGTGTGTGTGTGTGTGTGTGTGTGTATATATATATGTATATATACAGTATATGTTTACATATTTTTAGTGGAAAAAAGACAAAAAATACTATTTTTTTTTTAGTCTTTTTGTTTTGTTTTTCGTTTTAAATTTTTAAACCTTTGCCTACGTTTATTAGATCAAAAATAAAGTAAAACTGTGAAATAATAATGATTAAATATACAAAATTACTTTCATAACTGTTTACTTTTTTATATATTTTTCAAAAAGGTGTATTATAATATTGATAGTTTTATATATTTTAAGAATTTTCAGCATCATGACTTCAGCATTATTATTATCAATGTTGAAAACAGTAGTGCTGCTTCATTTCATTTCTTTTTTTTTCAGCATTTATTGGAAGCTCTTGTATTGATGTAAAAGTATTTACTGTCACTTTTGATCAGTTTAATGTGTCCTTGCTGAATAAAATAATTTTCTTTCCTGAAAAAAATAAAATCCACTAAAAATATCTAAACATTCCTAAAACAAGATAAATGTACTTTCTAGCAAAATTTTGTAATATATTAAGACTTGTTTAATTATTTAAATTATTTATTATTATTATTATTAAATTATTTTAAATTGATTATTTTTTTAATCTGTTGGCAAATAAATAACTTGAAAAAAAAAACAGGTTTATGAAAAAATAAAACCCTCAAATCAATATTTCATATCTATTTATTTATTTAGCAAGTGTCGCCATCTAATAAGCAAGATAGTGTATAGTCAGCTGGCTGTTATGGCGAAATGAACCCCTTCAGGGTAATACAAGACCCCTCGGCTTTGAGTTTATGTTGTAATAATGGCTGACTAGCTGTACGTTATGTCTTACATATTGACCAGGTCTGCAGTTTCAGTATCCCATGGGTTGCATGTACCTCCAGCAACTGACTGTCAAACTTGGAGTTTGTTTCTGTCCAAGTAGAAAACTGCATGTGCTCGCTCAGCTGGAAAAAGGAGAATGAAGTACACAGAATAGTATCTAGAATATAGTATCTAGAATATATGTGCACTTGTCTCCCCAGGTGATAAAAGGGGTGCCTGCGGGGATCCGGGCACGCCAGCCCATGCCACCCGAGAGGAGGGAAGCTTTCAGCAGCACGCCAAAGTGCGCTTCACTTGCGCCACGGGTCACACGCTCTACGGCTCGGCAGAACGCATCTGCTTCCCCAACGGCACTTGGTCAGGCCGTCAGCCCACCTGCAAACGTAAGTAACTCCTTTAGACGCCATGAATAATGCATGCACACAGCAAGAAGTGGCACGAGTACACACCGGGACACTGATATGCATCAAACCAGAAGTCTTTTCTCTCGTTGAACATTTGAGCCGGCTTCATGGCATTCATGCGTTCTGTAATTCACGCAAAAGATGAGCTTGCACCAGGGGCTTTTGAGGAAAGTGTTTTTCTGCTGCTTTTGCAGCTCTTTTAGTCTGACGCATTGTCTGTGTCATCTCGAGGGTGACAGGTTATTGCGGTCCAGCGCCATGCTGGGCCATAAAACAGATTTACAGATTGTTAACGTGCAGGTCCCAGGAGGCGGAAATTTCTCAAGCTTGACTGTTTTTGCTACGCGGCTCTGGTCTAACAGCTTGTCTTGCATTAAATCCCATCATGCCCCCCTGTGATTTTCCAGGCCGAACAAACACCAACATCTCCTGCAGTTTAACCCGTGCGTGAGGGGAGAAATCTAAAAAGAAGTCTATTACCTTTGCAAAAATATCCCAGTAAAACCATCAGAAAACCATCAAAAATATCAGGCTATTCAAAAACAATTCAGATGAATACAGAATAATCAAGTTGTGCTTAATAAAGTACTATTAGAGGATTTGTTCATATTTTGAATTAGTTTTTGGTAACACTTTAGTTCACTGTTAATTAGTTGCTTATTAGCATGTATATTACTAGCATATATTTTCTGTTTATTAGTGCTCATAAAGCACATTTTAATGCATCATTCTGCATGACCATATTTTAGAATCCTTAATCCTACAACATACTTAAATTTAACAAGTACCTTGCTAACTATTAAAAAGCAAATTAGGAGTGTATTGAGGCAAAAGCCGTAGTTAGTTAATATTTGAGAATTGGTCCTCAAATTAAAGTGTGATTTTATTTTATTTTATTCTATTTTATTTTTTAGTCATTTTATGTGTTTTTTTTTTTTTTTTTTTTTTTTTTTTTTTCTGTTTAGCCTTGTTTGTTATTTCAGTTTTAGTTTTTATTTAATTTAAACCTTATTTCACTTAACATAAATTATTATTTTTAATAGATTTAGTTTATTTAGTTGCTTTTTCACCAAAGCAAATATTCTGAATGTTTAATATATATATATATATATACATATATATATATATATATATATATATATATATATATATATATATATATATATATATATATATATATATATATATATATATATAATACTTATTTATTTATTAGTCATACAGTATATTATTGTACTGTTTATTAATATTTTGAACAAGCTTTTATTTTTATATTTGTAGTTTTATTTTAAGTTGTAATAATGCTATTATGTGCTGTTTTTACTATTAGCTCTTTTATATTTTGTGGTTTTAATTTCTTTTTATTTCAGTTTAAGTCATTTTAGTACTTTGTCCTTAACTTATTTCAGTCAGCTTTCAAGGCAACATTTCTCATTTCCATTTAAGTTTTTCATCTAATATTTATATTTTAGTTTTTACCAATTTTATTTGAATTAACAAAAATATTTTTCTTATAGTTATAATATTATATGCAAATACACTGTAAAATAAATCACTCAGAAACTAAATTAATGGCAGAAACAGCATGCAGCACATTAAAAGATTTATTTATTTTATTTTATTTTTTAAGTAGAGAAACTAAAATGGCATTTTCTTGTCAGATGTGTTCCAATCATATTTATTTGCAACTTCGAAAAATATTTTTTACAGCGTATCTCCTGTAATCACAAGCATATTCATTTTTCAAAGGCTATCATGTTCATAAATAAGGGAATGACCGATCTGGACGTGTGCTTTTCTGCTAATGGGATTCTTTTTCGTCCAATAGCTGTTCAGTGCGGGAATCCTGGGACTCCGGCTAATGGGCGCATTTTGCGTGTTCATGGCACCACCTTCTCTCACTCCATCGTCTACTCGTGCGTGGATGGATACCGGCTCTCAGGTTCTCCCTCCCGTCAGTGCCTGGCGAACGGTACCTGGTCTGGCAGCGAGCCCAACTGCACCCGTATGTACCCAAACTGTTGTCTTACATCCTGGAAAAACTCAAACATGCTGGCAGTGTTCAAGCCTTCCTTCATCTGTTTTGTTTTTCCCCCCAACTGCGTTTCTCAATAAATGTTGGCATTCGAACAGGAAAGACTTTCCATAATAACGAGACGCCCATTTGTAATTAGCCCACCATCTTATCATGGGGTTGTTGTTGCTCAGATGTGGACCCTGCTCACCTCATGAGCAATCTCATTAATGGAGCCAGATTTATTACTGCCGCTGTCTAAGTAATAGTAGGATGAGATGACAGGCAGAATCAATCTCAAGCTGACGTATAATGCGAGATTGATGTCGGGGTAGTGGGAGAATAATGAGCGGGGGAGTGCTGGAGGACTGCGGTGAATTTCACATGACATTACTCAATGCTCTGATGAGATGCTCTTTGTTGATGTGACAAGAGAAACTGTGGATGTTAAAGGTGAAGTCATTTCAGAATGCCACAAATGATGAATGTAATTAAACACTCCCCCCGTCTGGCATTGATTAGTCAAACAGGAAGTCCCGCCCCAACTTACAAATTGTAGCCCATTACTGATTTCAAATTACATGACGAAAATCTAATCCATTATGTTACATACTTTTTTAAGATATTGTAATCTGATTACTTTTGACCTAAATTGATAGTCATGTTGATTTGGATAGAATAATCTTGTACCACACTGATAAAAAACAAAAACAAAGAATATTTATTTATTTACCTTTTCTGCTACCAACAATGTGCAGTGGATTAAATATTACATTGTGAAATAGAATATACTTTTTCAGTTTCCTGAGTGGTTTGTGAAGGAACTGCAGGGGGTTTGCAAGTTGATCATTCCAATTGATTAAATCATAAAAATGTATACATTTTTGAAAGCAGTAATCATTTTTTAAATCATATAAATTAATAATTTATAAATAATTTACTGCCATTGTGTGAATACTGGACGTAATCATGAAATCAGTAATCTGATTATGAGCATCATAAATTGATATGAATGCACTATTGTTCAAATGTTCGGGGTTGGTACGATTTTTATTTTTAATGTTTTTCAAGAAGACCCTTATGCTCACGAAAACTGCATATTTGATCAGAAATACAGCAAAAACAGTAATATTGTGAGATATTATTACAATAAAAAAACAGTAAGTTTTCATATATTTTAAAATGTGATTTATTCTTTATTGCAGAGTTGAATTTTCAGCAGTCTTCAGTGTCACATGATCCTTCAGAAATGATTTCTTATTTATATTTATTAACACATTAAAATGTACATTAATTGTATTTCTCATTCTGTCAATTCTGATCAATTTAATGCATCCTTGGTGCATAAAGGTATTCATTTCTTTAAAAAATCTTCCTGACCCTAAATCATGAAGGCGAGTTACATGCTGAGGTTTAATCTTTAGTAAAAGTATTAGTAATATTATACGAATATTATTGCAATGATAGTACTATTATGAATGCAGTAATGCTCATATAATGCTTTGACAGTCTAAGTGTTGTTGAACTGAAGATGTTGTTCTGCATGATGACAAAATGTGCCATTTTTCAGCTGTAGTGTCTAACCCAAGGCTTGACCATTACACTCTGTGTGACAGGCAGAACTGTAACAGAAGCATCCAGAATAATTGTTTGTTTAGTTTTAGTTCCCTGGGAGACAGTCTTGAATCCATAAACAGTTTAATGACTCTTCATGTACGCTCACACAAATAATGGTGTCCCTGTTTCAAGACATACATTTCCATAATGCGCTTTCTTCCAAACGCTGTCGTTGTTCTGCTCTAATAGTGATCAGCTGTGGGGATCCGGGTGTACCTGCCAGCGGCCTGAGGATCGGCGAGGACTTCACCATCGGCCAGAACGTGACGTATACCTGCCAGCCCGGCTACCTGATGGAGAATGGGAGCTTCGTTATCCGCACCTGCACCCTCAACGGCACCTGGAGCGGAACGTTTCCCACCTGCCAAGGTACAGAGTTTGAAGGTCTTTCTTTTTCTCCAATTACGATACTGAGACTTTTTGGTGGTTTGCCGAGGCATTTAGTGCCACAAACAAACAGATGTTGCTCTGTAGTTGCCAAGGCTTCTTGGATTGTAAACGGGCCATTGTTTCTGAAGAAAAGCATCAAAGAGTAAGGGTTAACCGCGACTTTTTCTCACACGTCAGAAGAGGGTGAGAGAGAGAGAGGAGATTCATGAATATTTGACAGTGCTTCTCTCTGAGCGCCCTCTTGCAGGAACGCTCGTTGACTTCCCGTATCCTTCGATTACTGAGACGATCTAAACTGGTGAGAACCGGGATTGAGCACATGGCCTCTGTGCTCAGGTAGACAACAAATGAAATGGACGTGAATTTTTCAATATCAGGATTTTAGGTTCAGACTGATCAGTAAGTGTATCTTAGGTATTATAACAATTTCTTTGATTTTTGCCCTTATATATATATATATATATATATATATATATATAATATATATATATATATATATATATATATATAATATACTTTTTTCATGATTTTCCAAACCTTTTTGTATTTTATTTTTTCCACCAAGAACACAATATTTTGGAAACCAAAAATTATTACAATTTATTTTAATTAATATAAAATAAATATGTAAATAATTCATCATTGTTATTAAAAACCATTCAAATCATTAAAATAGTAAATTATCAAAACACCAAACATTGTGTTCATTTTTTATATTTTTTATAATTATCATTGGATTGATGTTTCATTTAAGACTGGTTTGTTTCATTTGCAGAGTTGCGGTTGTTTTTTAGGTTCGATTTCTTCTAGTTAGTGCATATTTGCTATTGCACAAAAGTGCTTAATAATTATTATTATTACTATTATTATCATTGATTTATTTAAAATTATTAAATTATTTTTTCCATGCAATATTTTTTTTTACAACAGAAAAGCTAGAAAATATAATTAATGACATTTAGTTATCAATCTATTTTAAAATGAATTCTGTGATTTTAAATGTCCAATAATGAACAATTTTTCGTTATAGACATAATATATTTATAGTTTTTTTTTTATTATTACAACAAAAGCAACTTTATTTATTTATTTAGGCAAAATCATATGGAGATTTGTATTTCTTACTGTTAAAAATTAGGACTGTCAATGAAATAAATTAGTGCATCGCCCTAAAAAATACATTTGTTAATAAAAAATTTTGTTTCAAATTTTTCAAGGACCCCTAACCCCCTTTTTAGTAGTCCCCTCAGGGTCCCTTTTATTGGACATTTAGTTGTTTTTTTTTAGGTATTTCGCTGTTGTGACACATGCAGTGTGAAATATGTAGAATCATCACCAACCGTTCTCCCCTATTAAATAATGTTACTGTGTCATTTTAATACCTTTGTGTGTTTCACAGGTCTTTCCATCACTGGAAGCCTTCCGCAGTATTCAACATTGATTCACTCTTGGCTTTGCAATAAGCGTCATTTCTGTCTATGGCATTCAGCACTCTCCTTTCAGCCATTATTTATTTATTTATTTGAGCCAATATCAGATTTTCTTTGGCAGCCCACATGCTCAAATCCGTTTACAAATCACTAAGAGGAAACTTTCCTTCCTCCGGCGTTCTCAGTAGCGCTAAAACACTATTGCTTGAAATAGTTGATTTTTTTTTTACAACTTCACCATCCTCATTATAACATTAGTCCTTGATGGATATAAGCATAAAAATCTAGAATCCATCTCATTTAGACCTGTTTTTCCATACTCAACACCTTCTTGTTAGCTTAAGAAATCTGCATTGCGTACTTTACATGAAAATGGCGGCCATTAAAATTCTGAGAACAAACACAGAGAGCAAATTGCTCAGTGAGATCCTGCAGAGAAACATCAATGTAGCGTCCTAATAGGCCGTAATGTGAAGTCATTAGAAAGCCATTTCTTGGGCCTGGCGTGGATGGATCGTAGCCAGTGAGTGATTTGTGGTGGGACGGACCCTCAGGCACGTCTCCCGTCAGTCGGCGGTGAAGTCTGCCGCGAGGCATTTGTGCCCAAGGGCTCATCTCGCTCTCAGTTTCTTCTTCATTGCTCTTGGTTTCAGTGCAGCTGAAGACTGCCAGTGTCCGGTGACCTATCTGAGATTAGCATGCAAGTCCTTCACACATCAAGGAATTTTAAAAATGTGGTTTCCAGGCCGGGAAAAGTCATAGAAATTTCTATAGGGAATATAAATTTTGCTTTGCTTAAATTCAAAGCCTGGGACAAATTGTTCACTTGGGCCTGATAATTAGAGAAATGCTTTGGGATCAAGGCTATTATTGTTAACTAAAATGATTAACTTAACTATTAGCTTTGTTAATTAAAATAAAATGTAGAATTATGAAATATAAATATTAGATGAAAAACGTTTTAAATATTGCATTGGCAAATAACCAAAATAAGTAAAATTTTACTAACTGGAAAAAAATAATCCTGTAAAGTAATGATAGATAGATAGATAGACAGACAGACAGATAGACAGACAGACAGACAGACAGACAGACAGACAGACAGACAGACAGACAGATAGATAGACAGATAGACGGACAGACAGATAGACAGACAGACAGACAGACAGATAGATAGATAGATTCTGATAAATATAATAGCATATAAATAATACAAAAATAACACTGGATCAATGATTGCTAAGGTCATCAAATCAACAGCATTTGTGCTATTATGTTGATTAATGCCGAAATTATTTTGATTAGTCTTAACTTTAAGTGGCTTACAATGGAAGTAAATTTGAAGACAATTGCAAACACAAGATACACTTATATTCAAGATGCAGTCTATGAAAACAAGTCTAAATATCTTATGCAGTGTTATGCAAGTTATCTTGTTTTTAAACGTTCTGCATATTTAAGCAAGAAAATAAGATAAAATTGCTCATTAAGAGAAGGATTTTGCAGTGTAAAAACAGTGCACTGGCAGATTGTTTCCACTTGTTTTTAATTTAATTTATACTTGAAAGAAGTCCAAATACACTTGCATTAAAGATACGGCACATTCTTAAAAAAATAAATAAAAATAATAATTCTTATGTCTTGACTGTAAATAATAATTATAATTATTATTTCTTGTGTGTTGGTTTGAAAACTTTGAATTAAAAAGTAGAAAAAGTCATGTGTTTTTTAAAGATTATTTAATGTCATTAATGACTCACCCTCATGTCGTTTCTGTTCATCTTGCACATCACGAAGACATGAGAATGTATGTGTGTCCGCATTAGACTAGGATGGTCCGTTAGAACTTTTTTGATTTTTGGTCCAAGAATATCAAAAACTGTGATGTGTTTTTTAGCTCAATGTATCTTCTTGAACCAGTTTAAGTTCAGTTCACAAATGACTTGTTTGAGGAAAGGAAAAATGTATTCATTTGTGTGAATGATAGTCATAGTTGAATATATATGCATATGTGACAGAAGCAGATTTGTAAAACAGCACTGGAAGGTTTCTTTCTCCACAAACTGTCAAAACTTGTAAAAGACAAGCAGTTTCAGGTGTCTCATTAAAGACCGATGTGAGACCAGTGAGTCTCTTTCTCAAGCGTGTCAGTTGTTTGTACTTTAAAACCATTGTAATAGTGTTGAATTTAGTCATTAATGACAGTGCCTCTGTGTTTCATATGGGATATTTCAGTCTGCTTTCCTCCTTGTGTTTCCAGAGGTTTGTTTTTGTAGACTGTCTACATGTTAGTACATGGACTTTCATTGACAGTACCTCATTTTAAACGAGGGCTTGTATCGGACCCTGTTATGTACTTTTCTGATGTGTTTACAGAGAATTTTTTCAGACCAAAACTTTAGTCGATATTCTCCCAGAACAGTAAACAACACAACGGTAAGCAGTTGCTGGGGGTGGGGGAGGTTAAGGTTAGTTGGAAAAAGATTGGGAAGTCTTGTCAAAGCAACTTGGCCGAGAATAAAGGTGGTGTTTTTGGAGGAAACACTTTATACTTGGCAACACTGCTGTTCACCTCGGGTCAGCCGTGCAGATGAGCAGCAGTGACACGTGGTTCTGTCATCACACTGAGCTACGGACGGCCTCAGGGACCCGCTTGAGCGATGGGCCTTTCTACGTGCAACACATGCTGAGCGACTGCAAAACGCACACAAACATGATGCAAAAAATGGCCTGTAGAGCACACAGCTGCAAGAGACTGCTGCGGTTTGAGCCTTTTAGAGCTGGACACAGGCTGGTAAACTCATGCTATTGGTCGAGCCAGAACATGTTGACATGTTGGGTCAATCAAACCATTAAAATGTAGCATCAGCGTCCAGCAAGACTGCAAATTACTGACACTGCAAATTGCATATTAGTATTTTTTTTTCATCTCTGCCATTTTAATTTAAGCAACATTTTAGGGTGTTTTTCTCATTTTATTTGTATGTAGGCTTCTATTTAAAAGCTTGGCGTCTCTCAATTGCGAGTTTATGCTATATATTACAATTCTTTGGGGGAATCATGGCCTAGTGGTTAGAGAGTTTCACTCCTAATTCTGAGTATGGGTCACCATACTTGGCTGTATGTCACTTTCACTTTCTGAAAATCTTCCTCAGATTTCTTCTTTGAGTTTTTTTTTTTTTTTTTTTTTTGATTTTACATATCATAAAGTTTGACTTTATCTGAATTCTGAGTTTTACATCTTGCAATTTTAAATTGTTTCACAGATTTCTGAATTTTCATAGTGTAATTCTGTTGTTGTTGTTGTTGTTGTTGTTGTTGTTGTTTTTGTGCCATGGACTTTTTCCCTTTCATTAGTGAGTTTATATCTCACAATTTGGAATTTTCCTTTTTTTTTCCATCTCTTCATTTAAAAGGTTGGCATTAGTAAAATACATATATTATACTATATATATGACCCTGGACCACAGAACCAGTCATAAGGGTCATTTTAAGGTTTATATATCAACTGAAAGCCAACCTATTTTACAGCTGAAAATTTTTATTTCTCATCTGCATTTTGCTCTGCTTCTTAACAGGTCTGATGACATTGAAAAACATGTATTACATTGAACATGTTGCATCAGTTTTCCTGTTTTTGGAAAATAAATTTGGTCTTTTTCATAGGCAAAGGAAAAGTTCTGATGACTTTACATATTGTGCATGAATCATATGGACTGTTTTTCTCTATACAGCCATGGTTACTCTGAATGGTTCGCTGTAATAACCATGTCACATTGTTTTTTTTTTTTGTTTGTTTGTTTTTTGTTTATGCACTAAACATGACACTTCAATGTTAAAGCTGTTTGTATGAAGTATGTGTAATTATCTGTATGCACACAGTACATCACACTTAGTGTGTGTTAGTATGTACTTTAAATATTTCACTAGATAACGACTATTAACTGAAGCATCAACTAACAAAGCTTATTGTATGTGTTGCTTTAATAATTAAGTTAGGTGCATGCATCTATTTAGTAGCAGTGGATTTAATATTCAACACCCTTCCAAGAGACATGAATACTTAGCATTTCAGTTTTTAACCTTGTTAGCTTCCATGTCTCATTAAACCCTACCCCTGAGCCATGAGATTCACACATAAAATCATCATCATCTTCTTTATATGCTCGTGTCTGCTTAAAGCAGTCTCCACACACCTTGAACAGCGGCTACGCGTATTTATTATACATTATACATCCTGCATCCTATATGTGAAGGCCTTCAATCATCCAGGTCACCTCCGCAGAAGGTGGCTGCGCTTGCTTTATCCCTTCGCTTCTGACTTTGATTGGGTCGGACAGCTCGCCAAACTGTCCAGCCCTGCCACTGAAGTCTGGAGTCAACTCGCAGCTCACTCCTAGCACCTCATATTTACTGAAGCAATGGCACTAAAAGCCGCAGGCTTAGGGCCAGTGCGCTCTTCTGCGGAGGGATCTTCTGTCCTGCCTTCACACTTAATCTCCAAAGCTATGAGCAGCTCGCAGGACGTTTCCAACACCTCCAGATCAGCCAGGCAGCCGTGCAAGGCATATTTTCCTACTGAAGAGAATTGTATGAAGCACAAAGCTTAGAGGAGCGCTTCTTTCAAAAACGAAATGTCATCATTTACTCAACCTCATGTCGCTCCGAACGCGAATGACTTTATTTTCTTCTGTGGAATCCAGAAGGAGGATTTTTGAAGGAAATTCCATTTGAAGGAGCTGTCGAGCTCCAAAAATGGCTGTAGAAGTAGCAGTGTTGCAAATTTGAGATATTTGTCACCAGATTTCCCATGGTTCCTGCAACTTTTAAAGATGCTGTTTTTTGTGGTTATTAAAACATACTGTTGTAATTACTGTATACATAGGTCTCATATATTATGTAGATGAACTATCTGTAGACAAAATGTACACACACACTTATAAATATGTTTAATATGTATATATTTAAGTATATATATGTGTGTGTGTGTGTGTGTGTGTATATATATATAATATATATATATATATATATATATATATATATATATATATATATATATATATATATGCACACACACACGTTTTTTTATTTCTATACTTTGGTGAAAATGTATATATATATATATATATATATGCACACACACACGTTTTTATTCGTTTTAGTGCTCACACTGTCATGTCACAAACGTCAGTGTGTTATGAAGATTTTCTCAGTGCGTTACCGACTCTGTGGAGCACTTCACACGATCTCTGATCTGTCACTCGTGATTGAAGGAACTTTTCAAAGACTTTTGGTGTGCAACTACATTTTGATGCAATAAATTTGCTTGCATATCTTGTACAATTAGCAAGGGAGATAGAATGTGACAGCTAGTAGAAAAGAGAGGAAAGTAGCAACTCGTAATAACAAATCTTCCTAAACCTACAAAACATTTCTTTTGTGGACCTTTTTTAAATGTTATTTTGTGTTCCATGTTAGAAAATGTTTATAATGACATGAGGTTAAGTAAATTTGTCATTCTGTTTTAAACTGTCCCTTTAACGAAAGCTGATGGCTATTCAATGTGATGAACTAATAGACATGCAATTGACCTTTGAGTCTAATTTATTAGTTTTGCCTGGGTAGATTTACACATGAACAATAGGATCTTTACAGAGCAGCGCTGCGACTCCACACATCTTTTTTAGAGGTTTTATTGGGGCACTTGCTTTCCAAAACATCTCATCATTTATTCATACGCCGTCCAAACCCCAGCTGCTCCCCACCGACTGCTCTCCAACACTGTCAGAATATCAGCTCACGAGTTTCCATCTGCTCCCCCCGCGTCCTTTTCTCAGTTCGAGATTTGCAATTTAAAACATCTTTTGATTGGCCCTGCAGACGTTTGCTGACTTCTGTTGATTTCGCCAATGCAGGAAAGTCCTAGCATGTTTTTTTGTAAATAAACATTCGCTTGGATTTAACACTCAATCCATATTTCCAAAGTCCTCCCCTGCAAGTTCAAATAAAGATGATGCAACAGTTGCTGAGGTAAAAGCAGGTTGCAAACGATGACTCTCAACCAATTAGGTGATTTCCAGCTAATGTTGTGTTTACCTAGCCTCTTCCACACCTCTTAACACCTTGAAAACGAGCGAAAGTGCTGTAAAAACCCTGTGTTTTAGTCACCATTCATAAACAACACTTGAAGCTGCTGGAGTGATCCTCAGTGACGTATTGAATACAGTGTTGGTGCTTTATTATATGATGTTGAAGTGGAACATAGTCCTTCACAGTAGAAAAACGACAGAAAAAAAATGTACTTTCTTCAGCAAGACGCTTTCAAGACAAGTCTACAAAATATTAAAGCTTGGCCAGAGGGCAGTACAGCCTCAAAATACAGATCAGGACTTCAATGTCGGCTACACTGACACCACGTGGGGAAGTTTCGTTGGCTTTTTCTTTTCTGTGATCGATGTGTCTGGATGTAAAAAGTTAATGGTGAATTTTATTTAGTTTGCAGTATTTATCACTATTTGGTTGGCATTGTTAGTGTGGAAACAGGTGGTAATATAAAGTCTTTGTTTTCTAGTGATCCTGACAGCAGTAATTAATTGTAGTCAGATCATTTGTGTGTGTGTGTGATGTGGGACAGCTAGAAACCAAATACTAACACTGTGGGACAATTCCAAATTAACATTCATTTGAACTCTCAAGTGTTTGACAGACTTTCAAATGTTTTAAAATCCAAACATCATGTTAATTTATTACATGAGGGTATTAAAGTTGCTGGTTTAATGAAGTGAATATGAATGAATCAAATTCCTGCTCAGTGGGAACAAATGAAGTCTAAGACACCATGATGAATGTGTGCTTGAGTGACCTGCATATGAAATATGATGTTGTTTTTGTGCAGTATTTATTAGATTAAGTTCATTTATTACTCTCTTGTGGAGATGTGTGTTTCGACTGTAGTGGTTGTATATTATGGTTAGAAACACCTAGGGAAACCGTCTAAAATGAGGCCATGTTTGAGAATATCATTGCCTGTATTCTTTGTAATATCTGTTGGATAAACAAGTAAACAACAAATGAAACCAAACTAGCACTTATTCAGACAAGAGTTAACTATAGAATAAAGGTAGATTTTAACTAAAAGGACAAGAGTATTTGGTTAAGTTTGAAACATTTGTATGTTTATTTTTACATTTTTTCCGTTTTGGTCTCCACCAAAATATTAAACACTGATCATAATAAGAAATGTTTCCTGAGCAGTAAATCAGCATATTAGAATGATTTCTGAAGAATCATGTGACACTGAAGACTGGAGTAATGATGCTGAAAATCCAGCTTTGCATCACAGAAATGAATTACATTTCAAAATATCTTCACATAGAAAACAGTTATTTAAAATTGTAATAATATTTTACAGTATTACTGTTTTCATCGCCTCTTTGATCAAATAAATGCATACTTGGTGAGCATAAGAGACACCCTTAAAAAAACAACTACAAAAAGTCTTACATCTAGACCAGACTAACTAAACAACCTCCATTTTGTGACCACGTTTGTGGCATTACCTAACTTGCTTAACTCCTTTATTGAATCGTCCTGTGAAACAACACCGGCAGCACGTGCAATTGAATGACAGCTTCGCCAGGCTTTCATGCATTCTTAATGAACTCGGATCTCTCTCCATGTGTTTGTTCTTCAGCGGTGACCTGCGCTCCTCCACCCGGCGTGTCTAACGGTGAGGTGGAGGGCTCTGTGTTTGAGTGGGGCACCAGCGTGAGCTACCGCTGCCTGATGGGATACGAACTGTCCTTCCCTGCCGTCCTCACGTGTGTTGGCAACGGTTCCTGGAGCGGAGAGGTTCCTCTGTGCCTGCGTGAGTGATGTTCTAAACCTATTCTGAACCTTTCTTTCTCTCATCCATGCAGTGAAAGTGAAAAGTTTTTGATTTACTCTTTTAGGCATCAAAAAGAACAACAGCAAAAAAAAAAAAAAAAAAAAAAAAAACACTAAAAGTATAGTTGAAGTGGTCCATACAACTTGGATATTTAATTTCAAGTCTTCTGCAGTCATATACACTGCGTTCCAAATTATTATGCAAGTGACATATCAATATTATTTTGGTACAATAAAGACTCCAGTAGCTTCAAACACCTGTCTGCTGCTCAGCAGTGGCTTTTTTACAGCTGGCATTACAATGCAGTTCATTTGTTTAACAGAAACTTTCCTTAATAAATCTTTATCTGACCAAGATCTTCTGTGCTCTAAGTCACTCACAAATCTTTTGAAAGTTCAATAATTTCTATTTGCTTTTCGTGAAATATTGTCTGTTTTGATGCCTTTTGCAAGACATTGCATTGTTTCATACTTTTCATCTTCAGAAAGATCTTTCTTCCTCACCATATTTCATGAGAACTGTGACTTGCTTAATAATGTGGAACAACCTCTTTAAGTAGGTTTTCCATTTACCTAAGAAGACCTGGCAAACTATTGACCAGACCTGTCAGAGATTGATACCAGTTATCTAAAAAAACCAAAGATGTTGAAAAAATCTGGCTCTTTACTGTACCGAAATCCTATTGATATGTCGCTTGCATAATAATCTGGAACACAGTGTATGTGAGGAAGAGACTGAAATGTAAGCCTGCATTTTTTTTTATACTGATATTCTTCCTCTCTGCCATATCACTCAAATCTCATTTGATGCCTAGCGTGATCATTGCAATCAATAGTGTTTGGCGCCAATGATATCAAACCTGTCAAAATGCATCTAAACCACAGATCTATAATCAAGAACTGGGTTGCTTATGACATCATAACAATTTAAAGCCACTGCATCACTATATTGCTATTAGTATCATTTGATTTTAATAAGAAAACGTTACCTAGCGAGTCAGCATTTTTATATATGAAACCTCCTTGTGCATTCTTACGTCCTTTACGTATGTTTATGAAAATGGTGTGTTCATATTCAAATCAAATCAGTAGGTGCACGAGATTAATGCTTTGTAACGTATGAAAATGAATTTGCCTTATACAGTTATACACTGTTTGGTTGCACTTTATTTTACATTTACATTTGCACGAGATTGAATCATTTAGTCGACGCTTTTTATAAAATTCCAAAGCGACTTACAAATGAGAACAACAGAAGCAATCAGACCAACGAGAGAACAACAACAGTATACAAGTGCCATGACAAGTCTCAGTTAGTCTAGCACAGAACTCGTAGCAATTTTTTTTTTTTTTTTTTTTTTTTTTTTTAATGAATAGGATATACAAGAAAAGAAAAGGTAAGTGCTAGTATTAGTTGGTCAAGTGCTGGCGAAAAAAATTAGCCTTTAGATGTTTTTTGAAAATGAGTAAGACTCATTAGTTCATTCCACCAGCCTGTCGAAGTAAATGAAAAGTAGGATATCTGTTCGAACCTCTTTGGATGGCACCACAAATGGTTCAATTGTCAGTCCAAGTACTCATTTTTCAAAATCTTTCAAAAATCTTTCCAAAAATGTTAAAATGTCCTTGTTACAGTTATACAGTTAAGTACTGAGTAATGTTAATTAACTACATGTACTTACTACAGAATATACTTTGGATTAGGGTTTGGCTTATGGTTCTCTGCATGTAATTATGCATAAATTATTGTTATTATAATAGTAAGTACTGTACATGTAATGTGTAACATGGACACCTTAAAATAAAGTGTTAAAGCAGTTAATGATTTAAACATTGGTTAAATTAATTATTAATTCAACAACATATACATGTAACTCATAACTCCTATGAGAAGTGTAATTCAAGTAAAATAGAAATTGAAGAGTTTGAAATGGATGTTAAATCAGAAACTATTAACTACTGTTATGGTGCTTTTGGGGGGCTTTTTAATAATCCTTTCCTTATAGAATCATAGTAAAAACTCTAGATGGTCAATACTTGTTTGAATACTTTACTATATTTTAAAACTAGTTTCACACTTAAATACTCAATTGTCCTGTGAGTTGCTATAACACAGAATAAAAACAAAAATGCTTAGTTTTAGTTTTCAATTTAGTCTTATATTCTTTCAAATGTGTTATCTGTGATTTCAGCAGATTTGTTCACTTGAGTCAAACTCCCTCTTTCCAAATCTCTGACTTCCAAAGTCATTTTAGCCAACCTGATGTCAGCTAACCAGAATGTGCAGAGAGCGATTCTGATTGGCTGTTGTTTTGACTGCTTAAAAAGCATGAGTCACTCTCTTGATCATTTTTTAGCTGTTTACAGAGTCTAGGTCTGTCATGGAGAGACGGCTGTGATTTCTCCAGACACCTATTTCAGTGCTATCTGTCAGGTGATAGGGACATTTTATGCATACTGATGCAAAAACTTTTCGCTTACAGCATTTTTACATGAAGCAGGGAGATCTTGATATTCCGAATGAGAATAGAGAGCTGTCACATAAATATATATCCAGATATTATGATGCATGTGAAATAGATGCATATGCTGATAAAATTAAAATGCACTGTCCCATTTCATATAGAGTAAAACAAGTGCATTCCAAATTGTAGTGTCAAATGAAATAGTACTGAGAATGCCAAAGTGCGTTACTATTCCTGGTATATTTACACACCACACTTTTTTTTATATACACACACACACACTGTAAAAGGGATACAGTCAAAGTTAAAATAATAATTGTTTAATGTAATCTTATTGTTTTTATTTATTTATTTTTTTACAAAAAACCCTTAAATGTGCTGTATTTAAGTGTTTGACTCTACGAAACCATAATTTGTTTGCAGATATTTAAGAAATATCTCTGTTTTGGTTTGTGAAACCCGCCCACTGCCAGTTTACCCAATTGTATTTCAGCACCCCGGGTTGCCAGTTGGTGGAAAACACAGCGTATTTCATTTCATTTATCGTAAAGTGTGCTCGTTCCTGTTGGTGTCGTCAATCTGGCAACCTGCGTGTGTCAAGTCTTAGGAGGAGGGGCCGGGTGAAAAAAAAACCCTTTCCAATATTTTGAATTTGGACTGCAATACCTAGTTCAGCCACTGGGTGTCAATCCTACATACAGCACCTTTAATGCAGGTTCTATTTGACCCTATAAATCACCATAGTTCAGGGTTGCCAGGTCCACGGTTCTCCTTCACATAACATTATTTGTAGCTCATCTCCTATACAATAATCGCAATGAGCTTTGTGTCTCACCTCTCATGTAAAGTCAATTTTACTACTTCAATTCAAGCGGCAATGAATGCAGTCTCTTTCACTTTAATACTAGTTAAAGCACAAAATATCAATTCATATCATCAAATCATGTTTTATGTAATCACTCAATCAGCATTCCAACTAAAAGAAAGACATCAAATAAAACAGATTATGATCAATCATTTACCTGAAGAAAGTTGTTTTTTATACAGTGTTCACAGCTGTCCAGTGTCAATTACATTCCATGAAATGTAACAAAGGCAATGGTTACTTTTTTTTATATTGGAGTAACACAATATTGTAAAGCATTACTTTTAAAAGTAGCTGTGTGTGTGTGTGTGTGTGTGTGTGTGTGTGTGTGTGTTTTGTGTGTGTGTGTGTGTGTGTGTGTGTGTGTGTGTGTGTTTGTATGTACTTACATAGCATATATACATGTCAAAAACAATATAAAACTATCTGTATAAAACTCATTTGCAGCAGGAATTGGCAAGAGTCAAGAATCTGAAATATTTTGAATTTTGTTCAACTGTTTTGCAAGTCAGATGCAAATGAGGTATGAAATGAGATGAAAAGAAGCATTTTTACCAGCACAAAAGTACACGCTGAATAACTCTGATACCAGCACGCTTATCAGCTTTTATTTGTGAGAGCTTTTTGCACAATCCTGTCGTTCATAAATGCAAACAGGCTTGCTTTTCATCATCCATAACCAACAATCCTCTATGATCCATAAAGAAAAGCAATCTCCTCCTAAACGGCACAGTGTCAGCTGGGAGAGAGTGTAATTAGCATTTCATTTTCTGATGACTTCATGACATTTCTCTCCATTCAGATGGCAGATATCCATACGTTAATGCTTTCATTACATTCACAATGGAAAGCTTCTTGCTTAATCCCAGTTTCGTAAAGTTTTTGTTAAATTCTAGCAAACATGCTATTTTACTCTCATTAATTTCTTCATCATTAACAGACGCAAACTTTCCAAATGTGCTTTGGAAGACAGTATTTTTTTTTTTCTTTTTTCACTTGAATTAATTCTTTGTCAAACAGTAAGATTTTTCCAGCTGGGTCCCATTTAACTCTGCATGTTTCATTCCCATATAATGCCATAGTATCTGCGTTTAACGTTTAACAGCAACCTTTAAGAAGGTGTTGAAACGTGCCCTGTGCTCAGGCCGTAGATAATGTGCCAGAAATTCCAGATTGTCACTTTTTAGTGCTGATAAGGCATAAATCGTAATTCATTCTTTCAGGACTCTGCCAGCGGTACAAGATTAGAGCCGTGCTAATTCGCGCTTCGAAGCACACAGATCATAGACAAATGGCAGCTCAGAAATTAAAGACTCGTCTCATAGATCCAGCTCAACACCGCGTGCCAATTTCCATGAATATGGTATAGAATAAGAACTAGAACTCTTTTTTTTATTCCTTCATTTTTTTTAATAAATGACAAGTGAAATGAGGTGCAGAAAATGTTGGTTGTTGAACTGAAGTGGTCAAAATAAATATTAGATTTTATTTTAAAGGCTTATCATTTTTGGGGCAAGTCTAAAACCTTGATTTGTATATTTTTTCTGCATTAAAAAAAAAAACATTTATTTTCATATTTATAAATATTAAAAACGAATTAATTAATAATAATAACAACAATAATTATTATTATCATCATCATCATAGGTTATTTAGTGACGAAATGTTGACTTGTACTTAGTCATAACATTTTTATTCCTTAAATTAAAAAAAAAAAACAAATCTTACATTTATTTTTGATAACATTCAGCATTGCATTGTAGAAATAAATTTCATTTTAAAATATATTAAAATAGAAAACATTTATTTGAAATTGTAATAATATTTCACAATAGTACCATTTTTGCTGTATTTTTGATCAAATAAATATAGCTTTGAAAATGATAGAAAAATGATTCCGATCTTTTAAATGATGTGTATAATTACATAATATGAAAATACATGTTTTTTTTTTTGTTTTTTTTTGTAAACTTTAAGTAAAACATTTTCCCAAAATACTTGTGCTTGGTTAATTTTTATAGTTTATAATTTATCTTGCATACAGTATCTAACAGCAACCCAAAAATGTTGAATGGCTATTTTTAATCAGTTTAACACGGTCAGCACACTGTCAATACGTTTGCCCATCTGCACCGAGCGGCAGTGTGAAATTCAGATTTACTTTTTGTTGTGTGCTGTTTGTTGCTTCTCCAAAGCATTGTATTATTCATCAAGGAACTTTTTTCTGACACGGAGCCTGACTAGGTCCTCCAGTTCTGATTATTATGCATAACTTGCTCTAGCCTAGAGCTGTTGAAATTATTTTTTTCTGTGAAAGAAAAAACCCAGCAGTCAGATGAGAATGGCCGGCGTGCACTGTAAAAACATCACTGATTCCATTGTCGCTGTGCCACATTTGGCCTGCGAGACCTGTCGTTGCATGTGGAATATATAATGCTAGTAAGTGTTTATGTGTTGTGAATATTTGCATCGTTATCTATCATTGGCCTGTCACACTTTATATGCAAAGAACACACTCAGTAAAGGTACAAAATGCCTTAAATCAGTATGCATGTGTGTTTGTTCTATCTTTCTTTAAAATAAATCTTTTTTGCTTTATTATTTTTTTTATATATGACATCCATTGCCAGTTTTGCCCCCAATAATATTAGATCAGCAGTAGTAGTGGTCAACTGAATAGCATTTTTCAATAACCACATATGCTCATATCAAGACAGCAGAGTCACATATATGAATCATACAGTAAACTTAAACAGAAATATGCCCAGTATTGGTGTTGCTAAAATACTATAAATACTTATATTTATTATTGTATAATAATTATTTTATTTGATTTTGATCTATTACAACCACACACATTCAGTTACTTTTTTACTTGATTTTTTTTATTTTATGACAAACACAAACCATTCCCAGTTCTCTCACAAGTGTTGCTAAAATGCTGTATTTTATTTTATAATTATTTATATTTTCTATATAATTTTACTTTATTATTAATTATAATTTAATTTTATAATTTTACTTAATTTTGCTTTATTACAAGCATTCTCAGTACTTTCAGAAAGTACTCACAATATATATATGTATATTAAAATGTATAGTTTATTTACTTTTACTATTTTAATTTACTAAAATTTTTAGTTGATTTATTTTAATTTATTTTATTTTATAACGCACAAAGCAATCTCAATACTGGCACAACTGTACTCATTTATTTATTTATTTATTTGATTATTTTTTTATTTATTAATAATACATTTTATTTTATTTTACTACAAACACAAAGCATTCTCAGTCTTGACAAGTGTGTTGTTTTTATTATTTGTTTTTATGTTTGTTTATTATTTATCTTCTTTTGTACAACACTTTGGTCTATACACTGTGGTTTTGAAAGTACTTCAGAATTAACGTTGTTTTATTCATTTGTTTATATTACACTTTGTTTTATTTATTTATTTAATTTTATTACAACAAAAAACTGTAATGCAATGACATTCTGATGTTTTTAAGTGCAACTAGTGTCCAAATACTCACTGTGTGTGGAAATAAGTGAATATTAATCATCAAAATCATGTATTTGGATGTGGATAGCGCTTGTGAAGGGCGGATACCTTGCCAGTTCTCCTTCAGGTGCCTTGCGTAAAATGTGACAGAGAGATCTCATTTTATCACAGCAGACTGCAAAGGCTTTTTTGTATCAAAGCACTGCCAAGAAAGCCTGATCCCCGCGGCCACAGACCGACTGATCTGCCGTTTAACACTGCTTTAGAGCCGTTAACTGCACTGGCGGCTGATGGCCATCGGAGTTGACGTGCATTAAATGCCATACAGATGGCGTGCAATGCAAGCACTCAGCTCGTCTCTGTGGTGGACAGAGTCCGTGTGGTCACACTTTCTCATCCCACCCTGTGAATTATACATCACAGAGCGTGTCAGCCGCCGTGCCCCCTTTGGCCTTCCTCTTTGTTTTTAAAGAGGGATAATTACTCTGATTTACATTCAGGTGAGCCAACCTCTGCACTCGTGGGGCCGTGAAATTCGCCTCTCGACTTCTGATCTTTAAATACCATGAAACCTGCAGAGCTTTGCTGCAATTTATATGTCAAACGCCTTTACCCCGCTGAAATCATGACATATCAAATGTGGAAATAGGTTTAATTTTAGGTCTGTCATTCTTAAGCGCTCTCAAAGCTGTTTTTCGTTCTTCTTGGATGGCGAAGGCATTACTGTCTAGCTGTTTACCTTCAATTTATAGTGTATTGCAGCTGAATAATGGAAGTGTATGTGTAAGTATGGTGTGTATGCGCAAGAAAATGCACTGGAAAATGCTTTTCAAAATGTAAAAATAAAACCCATTTTTCAAATCATACTCAGAGATTTCCTCCAGAACTTTAAAACCTGCCTGGTTAATAATTGACTCTGTGTTGAATTCACACCGGCATGTATTTTTAAGCAGTATATTTCTACAGTATAGGAGTTTGTTTTGAGGGTCAGGTCGGGTTATGTGCAGATAAATCATTCAGAAATCAAGGCGATCAGACCGGATTTTCCTTGACAGTGGTTATGCTGGTACCAGCCATGTAGGTTTCAGAAGCAGTAGAAGAAATAATCAGAAACCTGGTTATCAAATGCTTCTTAGATGCATTAAACATAAAATGGTTTATTAAAGTTAAAATTAAATCAATATTGATCCTGTGTCCTTTCTTGAAGGTGAGATATGATTTTATTTTTGTTAAAATAACCTATTTTATCCTATTTTATTGTGTAGACCACAGTTATTTTAGTATTATTTACAGGGTCATAGCTGGGGTTTGTGGGGCCCCGGTGCATGTTGGACCCGTAGGCTCTGTTTGAAATTGTGTAAATAGCACAAATAAATAAATAGAACAGTGATACAAATTAAAAAATATTTACAGTTTTTCAAGTTTGTAGGTGTCCAAGAACAGAAAGCATATAATCAAATGTAAAATATCATTGCATAGTCTTTGTGTGCGGTCTGTGAGACGCGGTTCTCTGTGCGCGCACTGAACACAGTACATTAGGACTCGGTTAAGTTCTTTCACTTCTTGTGCTTGTATGCTTTAAACTATTTTGAATGTTTAAATTGGCAAGATAAGCTAAATTGAATGATAAGGCGGCCCGTTGACTGTCCTGAGAGTCTTTTTAGGCTGGCCTCGGCCACTATCAGTTTATATTTTAAAATTAGCTTTCATTTTTGTATTTTCAGTTGAATTTAGATTTTTAGTCATTTATATGCTTGTCATTTTTTTTTCAATTTACTTATTTTCATTAACTTTTAACCAATTAGTAATTTTAGTGCTTGAAAAAAAAATTGTTGTCAATGCCAGTTTTCTCACATTTTTATTTAGTTTTTATTTTATTTTATTTTATTTTACAAAATGATTTAATAGTTTGTTTATGATAACAATAAAATTGGCAGAGACAACTAGAGTATTTGCAGTGAGTGCTTCAGCCTAAACTTACTTTAGTTAGTTGCCAAGAAATATTTTGACTTATTTTGGTTAATTGCTGAGGCAAAATTTCTCATTTTCATTTAGTTAATTTTTTTCATTGAATATGTTGTGTTGGGTTGTGTTGGGTTGGGTTAGGTTGTGTTGTGTTGTGTTGTTGTGTTGTGTATCGTTATGTTATGTTACGTTACGTTATGTTATTGCTTTGCTTTGCTTTGCTTTGCTTTAGGTTAAATATAACCCCAGTAGGAAACAACTAGAAGATTTATTTCAACTTAGTTAGCTGCCAGGGCGAAATTTCTCATTTTCATTTAGTTTACATTTTTTGTTTTGTTTTGTTTTTTTTGTTTTGAACAATAATTTTTTTTAAATTAATATTTTTTTTAGATGAATATAGATGGTTTGCAGTGAGATTCAGGTGAATAAAATCAACATATTTCACTCAGGAAAGTTAATGTAGTGTTAATTTAGTTAACGAAGACTATAATGAAAAATGTTCGTTTTTTGGATATTTTTTTTCATGTGTATGAGAAGATGTTATTATGGGGTCAATAAATGATAGCTATGATTATATCAACATGCAATTTTGTTGACAAAATAAGACAAGACTAAAATATATTCAAGAAAATAAAAACTTTACCAAAAACCTCTTTTCGTCAAAAAACTAGACAATAAGACTAACAAGGACATTTTAACATAGGACTAAGGCTAAAATTGATAATATTTGACAAAATTTACACTAAGTCGATGTATGTAAAAAAAAAAAAGGGCTACTAATGGTAACTTTCATATGAACTATCTTGACAGCCAAGTTCTGCGGTGAACCCGGCTTACCTCCGCACGTCAGACGCGAGGGTCAGAGCTTCATCTTCAAAGCCGAGGTCACGTACAGCTGCAGCGCCCCCTATGTGCTGGTGGGCTCCTCGACACGCACCTGTCAAGCAGACGGCACGTGGAGCGGGACGCAGCTGCGTTGCATAGGTACACCATCATCTGTTCTCAAAAGAACATTTCAACCTCATCAGCCAACGCCGCTAAACCAGTAATGACCATAATATCCACTCCAGCTTTGATCTACGAGGAAAATGTGAACATTATGACCCGCTGCTACGGGTCACTATCATTACATCAAGGACTACATCTGCTTCTCCTAATCCAATTATGAAGATAACAATGGTGGAGCTGAAAATGACTGTGCCATTCTGCTTTTACCACAGAACCGACTCGGACAACTTGCGAAAATCCTGGCACTCCTGAGTACGGCTCTCTGAACAGCAGTCTGGGCTTTAAGGTAAGAAGGAGTTGAGCTGAGAGCGATGCTCTCGGACTATCTAGGACTCTTGTATCAAAGCCATTATGATGAGAATAAGTTCAAAAGGCCCATTTCTGTCAGTTGTAGGCCGCTTTCATCTTCAAGTGCAAAAACGGCCTTTTCAGTTGGCACAATGTGACTTTTGATGTGCTTATTAAGAACTGAAAATCATATTTTCCATCATTGCTGAGACAAAAGGAGATCTGTCCGCCCAGTGACAGTATGATCCAAAGGCGTTAATGCCACATCAGAGAGACCCTTCAGAGAGACCCTTCGTTTGAGTACATGTCAAAGCGGGACTCTGGCGAGGTATTGCAGTCTTTCCGGGCTGCCCTGTCTTTATAAGCACAATTGATTTATTGTCAAGTTGATTCAGTCAAATGCTGTTTGAAGAGCCCATGGCAGTTTCAGGATGTGTGACTGTCTCCCGCCATCAGCTCTTATTGTCTGGGGAGAGTTTATTCTTCAAACACTCACTATATCTGCCCAAACGCCTCTGCCGGCGCTTAAATGGCTCTTCAGACTCTGCCATTTCTTCCTCAGAGGGGCAAGAGAAATGAAAAATGTATTGGGCACTTTAATATGACAACTTTGCCTGCTATAATGTCATATTGGAAATAAAAGTGGTCAACGGAATTGGGTTTTTCAGCAGAGACAGCATTGACTGACATGTATGATACAGTAAGTTTAAGTGTAAAACACTTTGTGTTTGTGTATATATATATATATATATATATATATATATATATATATATATATATAGATATATATATATATATATATATATTCATTATAATTTCATTTGTAACTTTTTTTATATTATATTGTATTTTATTTTATTCATTCCACAAAACATTATCAGCACTGGCACAAGTGTTGCTTTGTTTTGCTTTGCTTTGCTTTCTTTGTTTTGTTTTTTGCAAAACAATCTTAATGTTTGCACAATAACATTTTTATTTTATTTGATTATTTTATTTCATTTTATATTACTTTTTATTTTATTTTATTTAGCTTTATTTTATTACACCCCCAAAACATTTATCAGTATTGGTTGCTATTGTGTTGCTAAACAAAACAAAAAAAATAAAATAAATATATATATATATATATATATATATATATATATTTTATTTTTTACAGCCATAAAACATTGTGAACTTAGCGTTACAAATTTCCAGTGGCAATAATGATATTTTATTTCTTATTTTGCTATATTTTATTGCAATTCTCAAAAGTGGCAGAAATGTTTTTACATTTTGCTTTGCTTTTTTTTTTTTTTTACAACCACAGAGCATAGTACCATAATTTCTATTGCCAATCAGTAAGTATAATAATAGTATAATAATTAGTAAGTAAATAAATATATTAAATAATAATAATTATTATTATTATTATTAAATTAAGTCTGGGGATTTTCCCATGGAGGTAAAACTGTTTGAATGTATTGCTTAGCAAGTTATTGAAAGTTATTTAAACTGTCACCATATTTATCTTAGCAAGTTATTGAAAGTTATTTAAACTGTCACCATATTTATCTCTATGATATTTATTGTATATTTGCATAGAGTAGGTTTCTGGTCTTAATTTTAACAAATACAATTAAATAAAAAAAATTTATTGAAACGATATTTATTGTATATTTGCATAGAGTAGGTTTCTGGTATTATTTTTAAGATGTATGTTTAAATAGATAATGTTTATTAATATTTTTTGATATGAAAAGCGTTTGTCTGTTGAGTTTGCTTTGGATCACTCACGCCTTGAGGAATGAGCTCTTTGAAGGGCAAAATAAAAGCCGGTCCTCTCGGCTGGCTCTCTGTGAACACAGGGCTCTCCACGTCTTGTTTGTGTCAGTCAGGCTGCTGTTGTCACCGATTCCTTTAGAAGTGTGTGGTGTAATGAAATCTAATGTTCCAGTGTTGTGAGCCTTTCATCTCAGCAGGACTCACAGACTCCGATTCCCCTCCTCAACATTTGCATGTTCTGCTATAATGCTCAGAGTTTATAGAGGACTTCCTTCACATGAAGGCTGGTTTTCCTTACAACACATAAAAAACTGAAAGAAGTAAGACTAAAGGATATACAGGTCCTCAGGTATAGTGAATACAAGGAGAATGTGCAACATTCAGAACTGAAATGAGAGACTGTCTTTTGATTTGTTATTTAACTCTTTAATTTAAATCGAGCTAGGAAACAGGATGCAGAATGGGCTTTTTTTAAAATAATGCACTTACTGAAATTAATATTAATTGATTTATAGGCAGTGTTATTTATTTTCATTAAAACTTTTGCATATTTTTTATATATTTCTTATGTATAGTTCTCCATTTATTTATTTATTTATTTATTTATTTATTTTCTTAGAAATATAGTCAAGGGTATCATTATATTATTATATTATATTATATTATATTATATTATATTATATTATATTATATTATATTATATTATATTATATTATATTATATTATATTATATTATATTATATTATATATTATATTATATTATATCAAACATAATATCATTTAAAAATTTGGGGTCAGTAAGTTTTTTTGGGGGAAATTAATCATTTTAATTAGTAAGGATGCATTTAATTAATCAAAATTGGCAGTAAAGTCAGTAAATACACTATATGTATTATTTCAGATAAATGCTGTTTTTATGACGTTTCTATTTATCAAATAATTCTGAAAAAAAGTGCCAATATTTTCACCAGAATATTAGAATGATTTCAGAAGGATCATGTGACACTGAAGACTATAGTAATGATGCTGAAAATTATGCTTTGCATTACAGGAATAACTTACATTTTAAAATATTTTCACATTTAAAACGGTTATTTTAAATGGTAATAATATTTCACAATGTTTCTGTTTTTATCGTATTTTTGATCAAGTGTAAGGATAAGAGTCTTTGTTTAAATAAATAAATAAATAAACTAATTAATTCATTAAACCTCACTGACTTCAAACTTTTGAATGGTGGTGATTTCTTTTTAGCTGATTTTAATAAAAAGTGGCAATAATCCTGTAGCCATTATATCTAGAATTATTAGCCTACTTCCTCCTTTTCTTATGGTCTTTACCTTTACTAATGTAGTTCAGTTCAAACTCACCATATTGTCATCATGCTTATACTGAATCAGTTGAACAGGAGATGATTCTTAAATCCTGAATCTTGCACAGTCCTGATATCTATTGTATTTTGACCAGCAGTGTTTGTGAGTGTGAGAGGAGAGATGTCGAGGTGTGTGTGTGTGTGTGTGTGTGTGTGTGTGTGTGTGTGGCAGCTCTGACAGGCTTATCTCTGTGCCTCAGGTGGGCAGCACAGTGAAGTTCCACTGTCAGACGAGCTACTTGTTACTGGGCTCCACCACACGGACGTGCCAGCAAGATTTGACCTGGAGTGGCACTCAACCAGAATGCATCCGTGAGTCCCTCTCGCTTACCTCCACAACAGACGCCACACACAGTTTTTTGGTTGGATTTGTGAGTGTGTGCGCATTGTACTTCATCTTTTCCAGATGTCTGTTATTTTGTTTTCTTGTTTTCTTGGCAAGTCATCCATTTTGCATGTCACGATACAACTTTGATTTCACCCTCCAGGAGTTTTGTTTTTCCATATTCATGTTATTTCAAGTGAAAATGAAAAATATTACTTTACCAGACATGCAGTACATCACGTGAATGCATTTATGATGAGAGTGGCTCTAGTAAGTGTGTTACTGGGTAAATTTCACAAAATTTTTCTAACATTTAAGAAATTTGACATTTTTATTCTACTTACTATTTATTATACTCTACTATTCTAATTTTTATTTACTATATTTGTATTATATTATATTGTTACACTAAATATGGATATAAACTGATGTAGTGATTCTTATTAATTATCATTCTAAATATTGCAATGTATATATTATATTATTTTATTACACTAAATATGGAAATATATGGATGTAATTATTCTTGTAATTAATTAGATTATATTATATAACTGCACTAAATATGGATATATATGGATGTAATGATTCTTATAATTAATTATATTATATTATGTAATGGATGTAATGATTCTTCTTATTAATTATCATTCTAAATATTACAATGCATATTGTATTATATTATATTACATATTGTATTATATTATTGCACTAAATTGTGGATATATATGGATGTAATGATTCTTATAATTATATTATATTATATTATATTATATTATATTATATTATATTATATTATATTATATTATATTATATTATATTATATATATATATTATTTTATTTTATATTATGTCACAATAGTTAATTTTTTCCTGAAAATTCCACAAAAACAAATTTATATAGTTAGTAATGATCCAGAGAATTAAAACTTTATTCTGTAAATCATCTAATTTCCCCAAAAATTCTCATCAGTGTAAAAAATTCTAATTATATAATTATTGCAATGCATTTCTTATTATATTATATATATATTATATTATATTATATTATATTATATTATATTATATTATATTATATTATATTATATTATATTATATTATATTATATAATTGTGTATAATAATAAATTTAATCATTAATTTAAATAAAATCTTAAATTATTTAAAATGAAAATAATTACAGAAAAAAAAAAAAACATTATTATGGTACTTACGGTGTTTTATTTTTTTTTCCTTTTTGGGGTGAAAATGAAATGGATGTTTTGTAATGAGATTTCCCCATCCATCAGAGCCTTAGAGCTTACTGCTTGACATATCTCCTAATGCAGCCCACTCCTGTAAGCAACCAAAGACCCCGTCGCATGCCAACGTGCTGGGCATGGACCTGCCCTCCTTTGGCTACACGCTGCTCTATTCCTGCCAGCCTGGTTTCCTTCTCACCGGGGGCTCAGAGCACCGCGCATGCCGGCCGGATGGATCCTGGACTGGGAAGGTGCCTGTTTGTAGAGGTACGCAGTCCAACACCCCATCAGTACAGAACTCAGATGTGTTTTACACTTCAACTTTGTGACCTGCAACTTTTCTGCCGTTTTCTTTTGTCTTGTCGAGGCAGAAGCCGACTGATGGCGTTTCCTTTGCTTGATGTGGGAAGTCATGTGTGAAATGCATTTTCTTAAACCCATTTCAAATGCAGTGAATCGTTGATGCAGTGATATGCATTTTTCTTTCAGCTGGCTCAAAAACAACTGAAAAAGTCATAACACCTGTTCAAGGAACATTGAGTCCCAAAGTCAACGGTGAGTCTTACTGTGCTGTGCAAAATATTACACGTATGATCTAAAACAAATAATAATCAATGCTTGCACTTGTTTATTTCCATTATTGTGTTTAAAGGTATGTCTTAAAGGGACAGTTCACTTAAAAATTATGTCATAATTTTAACCGTCATTTAAATTGGTTGTTTTAAACCTGTTTGAGTTTCTTTCAGCTGTTGAACACAAAAGAAAATATTCTGAAGCTGGTAACCAAACAGTTGACGGTAGCCATTGACTTCAATATTATGAAAAAATACTATGTAAGTCAACTGTTTGGTTGCCAGCATTCTTCAGAAAACTTCTTTCATGCATCACTGGTTGCTTACTGCTTTTATAACACTGCAACAGCAGCAATAATAAACCAAATGTGATCATAAATAAAAAAATGTTTATCAGATCACAGGATGATTGATTTTATATTGTGGTATCACAATAGTTATTTTTACGGAAAATTAAAAATAATTTATTAGTGCTGTCAAACGATTAATCGCGATTAATCGCATCCAAAATAAAAGAAAAAATTGTTTACATAATATATGTGTGTATACTGTGTATATTTATTATGTATATATAAATACAAACACATGCATGTATATATTTATGAAAAATATGTTGTTGATATGTTACATTTATTTAGATATAATATGAAATATAAGAATATAAATATATACATGTAAATATTAAAAAAATATTTACTGTATGTGTGTGTATTTATATATATATATTTGGGGCAGCTGTGGCCTAATGGTTAGAGAATTGGACTTGTAACCAGAAGGTCGCAGGTTCGAGTTAACTAGCAATAATTATAAAAATCTGTGTTATAAAAAAAAAAAAAATCTATATACAGTATACAGTACACTCTCAGAAAAAAGGTACAAAAGCTGTCACTGGGGCAGTACCTTTAAAAAAAGGCACACCTTTGTACCTAAACAATCCATATTGGTACCTGAAGTGTACATATTAGTACCTACAAGGTACAAAAGTGTTCCTTTTGAAAAGGTACTGCCCCAGTGACAGCTTTTGTACCTTTTTTCTGAGAGTGTACATATAATTAGGTGCTAATGATCCAGTGAATTAAATTGTTATAAATCACTTAATTCCATTTTTCAGATTCCATAATCTGAATAATTCTTATGTAATTTGACTCATTATTTAAATGTAGGCTGCACAGTTGTCAAGAAATATAGCGACTTGGACAATATAGAAAGGCTTTTTTATAACTTGGTCACAGTTTTAGAGTCGGTAGTACAGCATATTGCTTTATTATCGTTGTTGATGTCCATTTGAAAGTAGAGAACGAGCTCGCTATCGTTTCTACTCTGAGGTCATTCACAGTCAGATCCTCAGAAAAAAGTTTGAGGTGTTAATTGCACCGAACGCATTGCAAATGGCTTCTTAACCTCTTCTGACACATTAAATCTTGTCATTGCAGTTCCTGACGACGTGTTTGCGCCCACATATGTGTGGAAAGGTTCGTTTGAGTATAAAGGAGTGAAACAACCGATGACTTTGACAATCACTAGCTTTAACGTGACTTCGGGGAAAGTCAATGTGACTTTAACTAACAGGCACTCAGAACTGCTGTTGTCAGGTAAGAAGCTATAATGGCAGCGCCGCACAGTACAGCTCATGTCATAAACACTTCTATCAGTGCAGAAACCTGCTGCTCTGTGGAATCTCACCTGTTAGACACAACAGCTCATGTCAGAAGTTATGGAAATAATGTCACTTACTGTTTGTTCAAGATTGTGCCTTTAGTGTCTGCTTTTCTTAAAGACTGCAAGAGCCACTATATTTACAATATGGAAGAGTAAATATGGATTAAAAAAGAACAAATGTTTAAAAGTTTGGGATTAAAGAGACTTTTAATGTATTTGAACTCTTATGCTCATCAAGGCTGCATTTATTTGATCAAAAAATACAGTAAAAACAGACAAATTATGCAAATCTTTTTGCAATTTACAATAGCTGTTTTGTATTGAATATATATTGAAATGTAATTTATTCTTGTCATGCAAAGCTGAATTTTCTGCTTCATTACTCCAGCCTTCAGTGTCACTTGATCCTTCATGAATCATTCTAATATGATGAATCACTGCTTAAGAAACATTTAATATTATTATTAATGGTGAAAAGCATATTTTTAGGATTTCTTTGATGTATTCAAAGTTCAAATGGACAGAATGCATTTGAAATAGAAATCTTTTGTGACATTAGAAATGTCTTTACTGTCACTTTCGATCAATTTTATGCATCCTTGCTGAATAACAGTATTGATTTCTTTTTGGAGCTTGGACACACACCAACGTATCAGATTATTCATAACAAACAGATAAGTCAGACATTATTGCAAAAACAGCTTCACTGTAAGAAACACTTGAGCTGAAAGCAAAAGACAAAACTGTGAAACTAATATTATAAAGCAGATACTTCAGATTTCTAATTGGATGAGCCACATTCAAAGCTATTTTAAAGTATCCAATATTAACACACCTGTGACCACATATCAGTTGAATTGTATGTTATTGTAAATATTAATCCCAATACATTTGCATTAATGAGCAGGTGTACTCAATGAATGGCCACTGCATGCAAGTGAGTGCAATACAAGCCGTGTTTAATGTTGTCTGAACGCAGGTGTTTACAAGAGTCGAGACGCTCGTCTGACGCTGCGGCTGTATCACATGAGAGCTCTGGTGAAGAGCACCTACAGCAAGATCACTGAGGAGACCTTGATCATGGACGGCTTTGTAAGTGGACTAGAGTCTCTAACTTACTACAAGCTGCATGTTTGTTCATATAGTGCAAGTTAATGGTTCTTGGTCTTGCTCTAATCGCTAATTTAAAGTTTCATTGGAAACTCTAGTTCTTCAAGTCGTAAAAGATCATAGATTTGTTCTCAGGTACAATAGTGCCCCGTTCACAAAACGCATCTCTGGCTATTTTTAAACTCTGCAGTAAAAGAAAGCAGGTATTCAGAGAGCAATACCTTGTAATATTGCAGAGAACATTTGCTCTATTCAGAATTTGAGAGAACATGATGTTCATCTTTGTGTTGTTGTTCTCCTCGAGGTCTCTGCTGACCATGAAGGAAACACATACTTGTTTTTTGGATTTTTTATAAGGTGTAGAGTATGGGGCGTTTGTGGTGCTGAGGAGAGGTGTTATGCATTTAAGCAATGACAAATGATATTTATGTTTTTATGTTCAGCCAAGCAAGCAGTAATTATAAAAATCTAAATCTATATATATATATAATAACAATTCTGTTACTTTGACACTTGACATGAGCTGTTTTTTCAGCCGTATGATTCAGCCTAGATTGATGTAGCTCTGTTAAAAATTATTATTTTCCCATCATGCATCATTTTAGGTCTGAACATAATAGAGCCCACCAGGAGCCCCGATGTTCCACCCAGAACTAATAGCAGCTCTGTGGCCGTTGCCATTCTTGTGCCTTTCTTCGCCCTGATATTTGCAGGCTTTGGGTTTTATCTCTATAAACAGAGGTGGGTGCAATTTCAGCAATGAAATTACTAATGAAAAAAGATTAGAAATTTTTATTTTTCCTTCTCATTTGATGGCAGGAAGTCTGATAAAGCGGAGTACAGCGGCTGCTCTGTGCATGAAAACAACAACGGTCAGGCTACCTTCGAGAATCCCATGTACAACACCAATTCCAAATCCATCGAGGGAAAGGTCGTCCGCTTCGATCCCAATCTCAATACGGTTTGCACAATGGTTTGAGGGTTTGATGCTGTCAGAACTGTCACTTTTGTGTTGGTATATTAATTGTTTTAGTCTCTTCGAAGCAACTTTCAAGCACAGTTGGGGTGCGCTACTGACACGGCAGCTCAAAGCTGTGCGCGGACTTGCAGGAAAACGTCATATTCTTCACCGTTCGAGTGGAGAATTATATATTATCTACATCTCACTCTGAGAGTGTTGATTTTGTATTTAAAAGAAAACAAAAACAAAAAGTTAGGTGTCCTTTTCCAATGTGAGTTTCATATGGCGCAAATTATTTTAAGCCATTCCAAGGGCGTTCACACATACAGCGATTTGCTGCGTTGAAAAGTTGAGAAACGTTGAACTTTATGCAAGTCAACATGATACTGTGACTACCAGTAGGAGTGAAGACATTTGATGTGATAACGTGATCCGTCTCTTGTCAGAAACTGTAGACAAAATGGTGAAGTTAATGTTCTGTATAATTTCTCTGCTCAGAAAAACAACATGATGCATGGAGAACCTTATCAGAAATCATGAGCGTTTAAAGTCCATTCATGCATCGATAATCGTTCATTTGCTTCATGATATGATGCTTAAGTGCTATTCAGACTCTTTCCTCTGCAGAATGCTCATTTGTACCGGCAAGAAAACTGATTCTTTGTCAAAGGAGCTGATTTTTGCTGACAGCGCATCTCAGCGTGTGGTGAAAAGGTTGTATGTGTGAACAGCCCTTCAGACTGTGCACATCGTCTCGTCATCGCAGTGCGCTTAAACCTACTAGCCTCCTACAGATCTAAGTCGCTTATGAAACACGAGCGTTCCTATCGGATGATGCTCACATTTAAGTGTAAACTTCCTAGTTTTTTAATGAGGAATGATCACTATTACAAATGGTTTTCGGTTGGCTGTTTTAAAGGAATAGTACATTCAAAAATGAAAAATTGCTGAAAATGTACTCACTCTCAAGATGTAAATGAATTTGTGTGTTCATCAGAACAGATTTGAGGAAATCTGTTACATCACTTGCTCACCAATGGATCCTTTTTGAAGTGTGTTGGTGGATTGGGATTTGCAGTGAATGGGTGCCGGAGGTAATCCACACCACTCCAGTCCATCAATTGCCATCTTGTGAAGGAAAAACTACGTGTTTGTCAAAAAAATCTGTCAATTGCTTGCGACTAAAATGCGAGTCCTCTATTTTCATTCATTTCATTTATTTATATAGCACAAATAAACACAACAGGAGTTGACCGCTGTGCTTTACAGAGAAGAAAGTCATAAGACATAAAAAAAATAAAACATAGTTAAGAACTGCTAAATGCTCGGGCCAGAAGATAGTTCGGTTTTAAAAGTTCAGACAGGTATGAGGGTGCAAGACCATTTAGAGATTTAAAAGCAAACATATTTTTTGAAATCAACTCTATGACTCAATTGAACCATTTGAAGCCTTGTAATAGAGGACTGGGAAATTCCAGCATATAACGAATTTACAATAGTTCAATTGAGATAAAACGAAAGCATGTGTGACTCTTTCGAGATCTCTGGAGGACAGAAGCAGCTTTACGCTAGACAGAAGTTTCAGATGAAAAAAGCCTGACTTAACTACTGTGTTTGTGTGTTGATCATGTGTTGAAAGGAAGAGTCCAGAGTAATTCCCACAGTTGGTTTGATATAAGAGAGCAGATTTCCAACATTAACAATGGTTTTTTCTTTCCCCACAGAGGGTCCAAACACAATTGGTTCAGTTTTGCTCGCATTAAGGTGTAGAAAATATGAGGACATCCAGGAACTTGTATCATTTAGACAAGCATGCAAGGTTTCTGAGCCTTGCTTGTCAGTGTGCTTAAAAGGCAGATAAATTTGAGTGTCATCTGCATATAAGTGAAAATACACTCCATGCCTTCTAAGAATCGAACCTAGAGGTAACATATATAATGAAATGAATGAGAAAAAAAAAAAAAGCTTTATTCAGTGAAAAAGTAGTCTCAAGCACTGTTTACAAGTGAAAACAGCCCAAAACATCTCTAAATAGGATTTTGATGCGGGACAGCAACAGGAGATGGACTTTTTCACTATTGGGATAATGCACTTGAATTGTCCAGAAGTGACATTTTATGTTAAAATGTTTTAATGATGGATTTGTTTCTTACAAACACACAGCTTTTCACTTCTCAAGACATTAATTGATGGACTGGAGTGGTGTAGATTGCTTATTGATTATTGTGATGTTTTTATCAGCTGTTTGGACTCTGATTCTGACGGCACCCATTCACTGCAGATGATCCATTGTGAACAAGTGATGGAATGTTAAATTTCTCTAAATCCGTTTCCATGAAGAAACAAACTCATCTACATCTCGGATAGCCTGAGGGTGAGTCAGTTCTCAGCAGATTTTCATTTTTGGGTGAACTATTCCTTTAAAGGTGAAGTTTGTCATTTTTTTCATTGTTGAAATGCTCTCTCTGCAACTGTAAGTAAGCCATTCGTAGGTTGACTTCCTGAAGAGTGTAACACTGTGGCTCTGTGGTGCTTTTCACAATACTCTTTTTGCTCGAGCATCCCGACATGTCAGCTTCTGAATCCAGTGGAGATGGAAGGCGTGTGAGGGGCAGTTCAGACAGAAACACATTCTAGCTTTTAAAATAGTGTAACTAAACAAGTTTATAGGTGCTTTATCAGCCATTCGCAATTGTCTATAAACATTCAACTTTTTCAAATGTCCTGTAAATATCATCTGATTGGTCCATTGTTTCAAAACGGATTTCTTCAGTGAATCTTAACATGGTAAGAAGCAAAGTAACAGCCAAAGGCATTAATTTAGCATTTGCATAGATCAACGATTAAAAATAATGCAGAAATCCAAATCTCAAATCCAAAAACTCAAGTACACTGTATAAAAAATAAAAAATAAAAAATTGTAAATAGATCACTGGAGTACATTTTACAAGAGCTTTGTACTGAAATTTTACGTTTAATTCAGTGTGTTGCTTGTGGTTACTTTGTAATTATTTGTCAAATTTAATAGCAATTTCTGCACTGCATTTTTCAGTGTGTATGGTTTTGGCCATGATAATAGCCAAAGAAGCTGCCATGGTATTACAAATACAAACAAAAATAGTGCAACTGGAAACGCAAGAATGTGTCCTGTATGAACGGCCCATAAAAGTGGGAAACTATTTTTTAATTCCGTTAAGTGACAGAAATTACACACTTCACCTTTAGAAGAAATAACTTTTTACACAAGTTCATCCATTGGGTTATACTTCATATTCTCTTCAGATTTGTATCCAAAATTCACAAATGTTTCCGATTCCCACTGGCTATTGGCAGATTTCCTGCTTCTAAACGTTCTGTTTCATAACTCATAATAGTGCCTTGTATGATATTTCACTGGTGTTGTGGGGAAATGGGTTAAATTTTCTGTTTGTGTATTTATTTATCACCTACAACTAGTAATGGTTTCATTGTTCTACAAAAAGTCACTTTTGCACATACCTGCCAAATATAATCAGATATAGCATCAGTGCTATGTTTGAGTTCTTTGTGCCGCTGCCCATAATGTCTCTTCATCAACAATTTGTATATTTATACAGATGTTTTTGTTCTCCAGCGGGTAAGTGTTGAGCAGCATCGTAGTGCTATGTTTGGCTGTCACTACACAAAATATCGAACACTGTCAAAGATTTAGGATTGCTTTTAGACACTGGCTCCTTCAGATGGGTCCATCACCCATGTAAATGCATTCATATCAAATGTACAGGTATTTAAACTTTTTTCAAAAGAGTTATATTTTTGTGAGAAATTTGTAAAATAAAAGGTTATGTAAATATCCATTTGTAAATGCCATTTACAAATAAAAAGTAAATTGCTTTTCTACATTTGCTGGATTATTTCTTGAAATATTCAAAGCTGTGCTTGTATGATGAATGTATGAGGACTGTCTACATAACATGTCTTAAAATCACAGACAGATTTATTGGTTCGTACCAAATTACGGTACATATTTATAACATGATATGGTGAAAATACCTGTCCATTCATAAGTGTGATTTTAAGTTGTTAAATTGGAATGACTGAGGAGTGAACGAATTATGTTTTGCAACAAAATTAAATTAATTTATTAATTTTGTTGGTTATTTGCTGATAAATGTACAAGTACAATATAAATGATCTACTTTTCAAAAATGTTTAGTCTGTAAGATTTTTTTTAATGTTGTTGAAAGTATCTTATGCTCACCAAGACTTAAATTATATATTAAAAATAGTAGTAATATTAACTATTATTGCAATTTAAATCAAATATTGTAATTTTATCCATTTAAATTAATTCATGAAATTATTTACGTTTTTTATTATTAATTTAAATTGCAATTTAAAATGTTTGTGCTGAATTTTCAACATCACTACTACAGTCTTCAGTGTCAAACGATTCTTCAGAAATCATTCTAATATACAAATTTTCTGCTAAAGAAATATTTATTTTTATTAATTCTGAAAAACAAAAAATTGTATTTATTTATTTATTTATTTTGTGGAAATCAAGATGATTTGTAACACAAAAGTAGCTGTTTTTTAAAAAAAGATAAAATTATTAATATTGACAAAAAAGCACTGATGATGAATTTACTTACTAATCAGCTAATAACATGATTTTACAGATTGTGCTAACATAAATTTCTGGGTATGTGGGTGTACATAACTGTGAACAATTAGTTATTTAAATTCATAAAAAATAGTTTAGTTGAAATGAAATGTTTCAATATACAGTGTATAAACTTATTATTTAGTCATTTTGCCCAGATTAGGTTCATTCATTTAGCAGCAGCTTCAAACTCACATTCCTTAACCCTTATTTATACCTAGAAAATTTTAAAATGTGAGCCATCAAACCTTTGCACAAGGAATTGTGGAAATTATTAGCACAACATTAGTATGCTGGGCTGCACACTAGAACTTGTATGTTTGTTATTTTCGTCTCTCATTTAGGTCACGCTAATCTTGCATATTCTTTAGGACAGATCCTATCCCGATTGGGACGCAGGGTTAGTCCAGCATGATTGTGTGTGAAGAACGATGTTTCATGCATGGGAACTCGAACACTAGCAGTACTTGAAAGCTACATGCAACATGAAACCGGAGGATCAAACAGAACGTGGGACTTCTACACTGTGGAGCTTCAAACTGGATGTTGTTAGTTCCTTCCAGAATTGAGACGTGATCAATTATTGATGAGGAATGGCAATGGAGTGAGTGAGACAGGTTTACAGGCGGTGACGGGCATATAAACAAAGCTGAGGTTGATCAAATGGAGCGCCATACAACAGAGAAGCTGACAGGCCAATTTGTCCAGTCGCTTGTAAATAAAATCCAGTGAATTAAAAGAGAATGAGTGCAAATTGAGGAAGAGAGCAGCAGTTCTCAAAGACAACAGTGTTAGACCGACAATGAAACCTGGATGAAATGCATTGCCTTTGGTTTCACGTTGGCACTGACAAACCAAAGCTCTGTGACCTGTATGTTCACGCTGTTAGTATTTTGGTTGACAACCGCATTTCAGATTATCAAACTGAAGTCGAGTCTGTATTCTATTTGCCTGTATTACATGAACAAACAAGAAAACAGCGATGACATTACATATTCAAAGTTTATAAGTTTGAAATATTTTTGTCCAGATCTGGAGGTCACTGTACTGTATGTGATGAAGCTGTATATCAGCAGTGTTTAGAAACTTGCATATAACCTAATTATTTGTCTCATACATAGACTAACTGACTGAGAGGTGCTTCGTCCCAAGATTTAGAAGCAAAGATCACAAATGTATTTACATGACATTTACATGATCATTCCATATTGTGAATATACTGTATCTAAATGGTAGAAAAGAATATTCAAAAGAGAAAACAACATATAACGATAATCAATAAATTATGAATCATTTACTGCCGTTGTGTGAATATTTAATCATGGAATCAATGAAAAACAACTGTAATCTGATTAGGAGCATTTTAAAACATAATATAATCTAATTACACATGCTTAATTTTTGGAACCTGATTACGTAATATGTAATCAGTTAGTGTCTGGAGCCATAGTGACAGTGACTAAAGTAAATATTAAAGATGGCAACATCTAAAACTGCAAAGTCTTAGAACATTTGAAATGACAAAAGTTCAATTTAGGAGCAATTTCTTTCACCAAATCTTAATTAACTCGACGGCAGCTTTTATGCCTCAGTAAAGAGCGGAAAGGAGTTATGTGCAATCCACAAAATTGACGGGAGCAGACTGAATCTGAATCTTTAGATGACACACAGCTCATATCTGCGGATCTGTAAGTAACCAAAAAAAATAAATAAATAAAAAATAACGCAGCAGGAAAGTAGCACTCTTGAAAGGATGCTTCCGTTTTTGCTTATAGGCCCTCATCCTTTGACTAATAACTCTGAAGCAGCAGGAAATGAGAGCTCTGATTGACTGATGTCACTACAAGAACAAGACCTGTTCTCCTGCAGGGACCATCATGAGCTGTGACATCAAATGCAGCAGACAAATAAGTTTATTTTATTTAAACATTAATTTCACTGAATTTTGTTAGAATTATGTTTGAGGCATAGTTTATCCAGAAATGGCAATTTTGTCATCCTTTACTTACCCTAAAATTACAAAGGTGTATGAGTTTCTTTCTTCTGTTGAACACAGAAGATATTTTGAAGGATGATGATAACCTGACAGCATCAGGTCCCACTGACTTTCATTGTATGGAAAATACAATGCAAGCCAAATGGAACTGAAATTATGTGCTTACCAACATTCTTAAAATAATCCTCTTTTGTGTTCTGGAAAAAAAAAATATATATATATATATATATACAGGTTTGCAATGACATGAGGGTGAAAAAATGACAGAATTAAATTTTTTTGGTGAATCATCCTTTTAAAACAAGACAAGTAACACTATATTTAAAATATTTCCTTTGAAAACAACTAATATATCATTTTGAAAAAAAGAAAATGTAAAGAATAAAAATACTTTTAAAATTAAGACAATAAATGAAGAAAATAAATATTTTTATTATTTTTATTATTTATTAATGTAATATTTTTAAATAATAATGTAAATAGTAGTTTTATGATTTTGTTTTATTTTTTTTTATTTGTATTTTTTTTTTTTTTTGAAAAGTGGAAGATAGGCAGGTTTTGATTTTTTGATTGCAGAAGGGATTATGTTATTCTGTTTTTAAGGTTTTTTGGTCTTTTGAGTCCTTTCACAGCCGTCTGCTTCTGTCTGGAGATTTCAATATAAAGTGGCAGCATCTGAAGCGCAGGCTGGCGCAGGTGACGCCGTCCCATTAGACCGGAGGTGATGAGGTACAGAACACGAGCGAATGAAAGACCCATCACACATCATAACCTTTCAGAGGCGACATCTCTGGCCTCAGACACGCATATGCGTCTGGCACACTTCCTGGCCTGCTAATGTGATGGGTTACTATGGTCCAATATTCATTTACTGTTTTTTTCTTTCCTCACATTTTTTTTTTTTTTTTTTTACGTTTTTAATGTTTGGATAGTGTGCTTTACTTTAATGTGTATTGTAAAATCTTCTGGAAATTTTCAGTTAACCATGTAGTACCTGACATATGAATTAATAGTCTGAAAAAATGTTTTTTGTTGTTGTTGTTGTTGTTTTAAGTAGCCATTTATTGAAACTTTATACTGAAAGGCTTTTATGGCTCATATGATAAAGTGAGGAATATGGAGGCCTAAAATAATACAAATATGCTATTTGGTGCAGAATTGCCAATGCTGATATTTTTATGGCCAAAAAGTCAGATGGAATTCTTTTCAGTTTAATTCAAGTTTATTTGAATTGAATTGAATTGAATTGAATTGAATTGAATTGAATTGAAAATAGGTCTATCTTTTTGGTACTTTTTGAATTCTTCTGATAGTGTGTAATGTAAATCAGTGAGGTCTTCATAACAGTATAGCAGACTACTTACTGTACAGACAATGATATAAAAATTAGTTGTCATTCTATAATATGTATGTCTTAGTAAGATGATATTTAAATGATTGGTTTTATGATCAAAATTCTGTAGTTCTATTGTGAGGGGAAAAAACATATACTGCAATGCTATACAATGAGTGAGTGTTTGTCTTGAAATATTACTAACAATAAAAGTTATTCTTACATAAATGAGTCAAACAACACATCATTTCCTTTGATTTTTAAACTCAAGTATGCATTTCAAGCAAACGCCCATTAAGAAACGCATCTGATCAGGGCAATGTGAACTCGAAACCAGCGTAATTTTAAAGGCTAGTCTTTTAAATCGTAATTTAATTGTATTATAATGCTCTGATTAGTTGTGTAGTCCTTAGCTGATTAGCTGGATTTGAAACTACAGGTATATCACCTCACCGAACTAGAATAGAGCTCTAAAGTGTTTGCCAGCATGAGGACAGAAGTGCCGCCCATATGATTTGGGTTTGCAATAGCACTTTTTTAAACGCTACTGATGGCATCTGCCATCATAAAAGTAAACAAGGCAGCTATGGAAACAACAACAATAGGGGGAAGACGCCAAGCAAAAACAGTAATTTCCCAAGCAACCTATTGCATAACGAAGAGAAAAAAACCCTGAGTGTCACTGCTCTGCAATTACCTTGCTGGGTAATTACTCAGCGGAGCTCTGTTTTGGGGGCTAGAATACATTTAATCTGCTGATGATGGCTCTTTTTTGATGAGCCGTGTAATTAAATCCGTTTGCAATATATCGGAGATTGAAAACTTTGAATTGAAACTGGCAAAGTTGAAGTCTTTCTTCTTGCATGTACTCTGATCTGCCACATAGGGGATGAATTAAAAACCTATAATGTTTCATTTTCAGCCTACAGAGCAAAGCGAATCATTTTCACGAGAATCCTTTCAGTCTCTGGCTTGTGAAACGAATGACGTCACGAGCTTCCAGAAAGTCTCGGGTCCCAATAAAACAAAGTGGAGAAGCAGTTGGAGAACACTTTCCTCAAGCAGATCGAGGTTTTCTCCGCTCCACACATTGCCATCTGCATCGCTTTCATGACTGCAGTAATTATCAAGGTAATGGTGCTTATCATGCATGAAAAATGAATAGAATTTACATAAATCGTCCTTGATAGTCCAAGCATCCTTAACGAAAACGGCTGTCCAAGTTGGGACGTTTTAAATATTTTACGGCTTTCCGAGCTGGAGGGTATGAATCTGAAGCTGACATTTTCATCTGACACGAAATGTTGCAGGATAACAGACAAGCTGCAGCTTTGTGGTATATCATAGGCTACTATACTTGACATTTTGGCAGGGGACACTCTCTAGATTATAGCAGGATAAAACCTGACTGCTGCAGGAATAGCTGGAGTGTGCATGCGCACTGTTTTGAGTCTTTTTGGACCAGGCTGTCCCTCGGAGACGCGTTCAGCACATCTTGTACACTCACTCCATCAGAGAGTCTCAGAGAGACTGTCAACTCATGCAGATGCAAAACTACAGCCTCTGTTGATGTCCATTCTTGAGGTGAACTTGTCAAAAATGAGGATATTTTGTAGAATGTACATAACTGCTCTTTTATTTAGAATGAAAGCAGGACCGGTCAAGCTCGAAAAAGCACCATAAAAGTAGTCTATATGAGCCAGATAGCATTGTTTAAGCCAAATCCCATTTGATGTTTATAAATTACAATTTGGCATGTAAAGATTTTAAATCGTCAGGTTTATGGTTGATGCTACATGCTTATGCTTTATACGTACTTTTAAAGAAAAAACATTTTTTAAAGCAACAGGAAAAAACGTGATCCTTCAGAAATTATTCTAATATGCTGATTTGCTGCTTCTATATCATATTCTTAAGAATATAAAGTTCAAAATTTAAATAGAAATCTATTATATTATTATTTTTTATTATGATTTCATATATTCTACATTTATTTACTGTCGCTTTTGATCAACGAATTGCATCCTGACTGAATAAAAGTAGTTTCTTTCAAAAAAAAAAAAAAAAAAAAAAAAAAACATACTGACCCCAAACTTTTGAACAGTAGTGTACTTTTTGCTTTAAATAAGATATTTTAATTGATTATATCTGCTTATGCTTATTCCGGTGTGTTCCTCACACAAAGCTAAAGTACATAAAGTCATATGTGTTACTATTTGGAGTTTCTTAGAGCAGCATGGACATTCTGCTAAATGCTTTGTTTTGTGCTGCATGGAAGAAAGTCCTTGCGATCTAGGGTGAGTAAATGAGAGAATTTTCATTTTTCAGGCTAACTTTGCCTGCAATAACCTCATATCATCAAAGTGAAGATGTTGAGGAGTTTTGCGGTAATATCGTCGCTCATGTGAGAGATTGTGTGCTTTGTGAATGGCTTTGAGAAATGGCTGTTTGCTGGATGGCGTCTGTTGTATTAGGGCCGCGCGCTCACAGCGACAGAAGCCTGCTTGAGATTCTCGGGCCCCTCGTCTCTCTCTCAGCTGTCTGTCACGCCGGATGACTTTTCCATCTGCTCGCTGAATCTTCGGGGGTAAAAAGCTTGAGTAAAAATTGGCTTCCTTTGATGACAATGTGACACATGAAATGGCTTCTTTTGTCCTCAAGACCCAGCCTTCCTTTGACTGTCAGATTCGTGTGGAGCTCAGGTGAGACTGCCGCCATCAAACCTCGTCTATAGTGCCCTCAGGACAGATCCTGCTTCCCAGCTGTGCATGAATATTCATTCATTGCCCTGAAATGATGATGCAAATATTCAAAATGTTATGCAACTCTGTGAAATCCTGTAAATGTTGATTAACACCTGTAACTGTAACTGTAAATATCATGTTACTTATTATTATTATTTACATACACAATGAGAATATTGTGGTTTTAGTTGTATATTTTTAATTGGATATGTGTCATGTTTTTTTTTTCATACGATTGAGTATAATAAATAATAAAAAATATTATTCAGCTCCATAAAATCCTGTAAATGTTGAAATATCATGTTTCATAATTATTTTATCGATTTTTAATAATAATTATTTGTTGTTGTTGTTATTTACATCCTAATATTGTGATTACATTTTTTTTATTTGTTTTATTTATTATTAGTAGTAGTATTTTACCATTTTTATATCATTTTTATTTTAATTGGACAATGTTTTTCCCTACTGTTGGCTATTATTACAAATATTCAAAATATTATGCAAATCATGTGTTGATTTGCATAAGTATCACGATTAATCATTTTTGTTACATTGATTTTTATTTATGATAATTATTATTACTACATATACCATGATTATATTGTTTCTATTTTTAATTTTATTTTTGTTTTTATTTATTACATATATTACCTTTTTATTGGACATGTGCCATGGTTTTTCTACTACTGAGTACTATTATTCATTGCAAACATTTAAAATATTATGCAACTCACTGAAATCTTGTAAATGTCGATTAACACACCTCTAACTGTAAATATCGTTTAATTTTTTTTATTTTATTTTTTATTTATGATGGTTAACATTGTTATTTACATATAGCATGAGAATATTGTTTTTGTATTTTTGTTTACATTTATTTATTTTACATTTACCATGTTAATATTACCTTTTTATTGAATGTGGCATGTTTTTTTTCTATTGAGTGCTATTATTACAATTTGTATATGATATTATTACACTAACTGTTTTAAGTATTATGCAACTCCATGAAATCTTGTGAATGTATTAACACACCTGTACATTCTGTTTCAATGCTGGCAGTTTTAGGGGTGTTACACATGAGAGAATTAAAGTAATAAAGTTTGTTGCTTTATTTAACCACCATCATTTTGCAGAAATCCTGCAGCTGTGAGTCGAGCAGTAATTAGCATCATGGGGAGACTCATTTCAAGCACTTGTCTATTTGCAGCCGGGCTCTTCATGGAGCGTGAGAGCGGACAGACCCTGACGGGAATATCATCCCGACTGCAGAAATCCACTGAATAATCAGCCAATCTGACAGCTGCGAGGACACCACATGACACTGTTGCCCCCCAGTGTTTATTCTCTTCTCCATTTCAGTTATTTACTGGAAGTGATGTATGCTTCACAGACAAGCCATAATACCATGTTTTTTTGGACATGGTAACTGGTTCATACTATCATATATATATGATAGTACCATGATGATATTGTGTTTATTCATTATTTTTTATTTTATTCATTATTTATGATTTATTTATTTTTTTACGTACAATAGTAATATTATGTTTTAGTCATTTTTTTTATTTTAGCAGTTTTTTTTTTTTTTTTTCATGTACAGTGGTCATGTTTATTAATTATGCTTAATTTCATTGTTTTTATTTGATTTATTATTATTATTTGCACATACCATGATAATACCATGTTTATTATTTATTTTATTTATTTTTATTTTATTTTCTATCCATTTTAATTGTAACAATTATTTATTATTGGACTTTTTCTTTTACTTTTTTGGACATTTTTATTATGGCAATACTGTGGACTTTATTGCTAATACATCATGCTAATAACATGTTTGTTTGTTTGTTTGTTTGTTTTTAACTAAAATTCATGACTGATGGTATTTACATGGTACTCCAAAGAATATACCACAGTAGTGTGGGACATTTACCATATTAAGACCATGATGTTTTGGACATTTACATGTTTTATATGTTGTCATTGAATATAATGTCACTGTCATACTGAAAATATGACATGTAAATTGCATGCTACATGCACATGGTAATTATTCAGTACAATGGTACCTCCACAATACTCTACTGTTAGTGTCTGACTGTTTGCTTTCTTTCCACAGAGTGATGGGAAAATGCAGATGTCAAGATTTCTTCTTCTTCTCTTTCAGTGTCTCTATTAGGACGTGTCATCATAAGCTGGTAACCATGGGGACAGATATCAGTTCTCGTGCATCCAGTGACCCGTGTGGCATCCTTCAGTGTGAAAGTGATGTATGGTGTGCAGCGCTGTCATAACCGTCACATACATCTGTCTGAGAATATACTCCACAGATTCAGAACACTGCATTGCCATCTGCAGAGTAAACGCAGAAGAGGAGTTTAACTAACCCTCCTAATCTCTGAAAGCCAGTGTGAAATGATGTTCTCAACTTCAGTAATCGCATGTACTCGTGAGTGATATTCAACAAGAAGAGTGGGAATTAATGAGATTATTAAAAAAAAAATAGATAGACAATAGAAGTCATGAAATAAGATGCCAAAATCTTTATACCAAGCCACTTGACCTAAACATTCAAGTATTTAAATCAATATTTATTAATTTTTATAATAATAAAAATGAAATTATAATTATGATATGATATATTTTAATATTTATTCATATTATCAATATATTTCTCTGAAATTAACTTACTTTTAACAGAAATGAATGCCTTTATTCGGTAAGGATACATTAAACTGATCAAAAGAAACATTACCTTTTAAAATGTTACAAAAGATTTATACTTTAAATAAATGCTGTTCTTTTGAACTTTTTATTATATCATGGATTTGACAAAAATATGAAACAAGACAACTATTTTCAACATTGATAATAATCAGACATGTTTCTTGAGCAGCATAACAGCATATTAGAATGATTTCTGAAGATCGTGACACTGAAGACTGGAGTAATGATGCTGAAAATTCAGCTTTGCATCACAGGAATAAATTATATATATATATATATATATATATATATATATATATATATATATATATATATATATATATATATATATATATATATATATATATATATATATATATATATATATATATATATCCCTATATATATATATATATATATATATATATATCATATTATTATATATATTTAAATAGAGTTCCCTTATTTTAAACTGTAATAATATTTCACATTCTTATTGTTTTTACTGTAATTTGTAATCAAATAAATGCAGCCTTGGTGAGCATAAGAGACTTCTTTCAAAAACAAGAAAAATCTTACCGGTTCCAAAAGTTTTAAGGTAGTACAATATATTTATGAGGCAAATTTTGAAGAACTGTAGCTGATGCTTTATCCATGCTTAATGACACATTTCTTCTTCTTATTAAGCTTGGTCCTGGTCCAAACTGCCCATTATCTTATTGACAAATCAAGCAATCTTTCTATTTGCCATTTATGGGTTTGTCTAAAATAAATGACACCACAAAAATACACCAGCACAGAAAACTCACATCGATTCTGTTATATGTATTTCTGCCTGTCCATTAAAAAAAATAAGTAAATGATTCTGCATTCATGATCAGCCCTTGCAGGATTTGACCTACAACCTTTAAGTTACCAGCCCTGTTCTTGAAAGACTAGCCAGCCCAGAGCCCACCCACCGTCAGCGGCCTGCAGTTCATTGAGCAGCTCTTCATCGCTCAATTCTTGGCCTGAAAACAAACACTCCAGAGCCTGACAGACCCTTCAGGGCGTATGTATAAGTCACCACATACAAAATGAACAATGACGCTTAGAAAATATTACTAGAAGGCCCTCGTCCATGGGCCGCAATAGCTGGCCTGTCACACAGCAGAAAGTTTACTTTATAGTGCAGCTTAAATGCATGATTTGAAAAATACAAAACTGTGTGTATTTACAGTGTCTCGACAGAGCATTGAATAGACGGCTGTGATGTGAGGAGAAAGAGCCGATTCAGCAGAGAGGAAGACCTCCTCGGCAGAGAAACGCCGCTCTGTACTGTAAGCACACAGATCTACTTCTCCTTCGGCCTTGGGATGCCGCCAGGGGAAAAATGGAGGGAGACGGGAATATTGAATGGGGCGCTTGTTTTAGATGTGAAGTTGAAGGGAAAGCTAACTTGCTAACATCTTAGTTGGCCAGTATATGCAGAAGTCCAAAAAAAAAAGGCAATTCTGTCATTATTAACTCACCCTCGTGTCATTTCAAGCATGTATGCTTATATTTACGGTGGAACACAAAAGGCACATTTTTTAAAGAATTTTCCAATTATTTTCCATATATTGACAGTTTATAGAGTTTAAAAAGAACAAAATCATCGAGTGTAACAGTCTTGTTACAGGAGTAAAAATCCCATTCATTTTCTCCATAGGGGAATTGATTTTTAACAGTAACTTATAAACCATTAAAGACTGACCTACTGTGAGCTTTGAGGTTATTAATCGATGGTATATGCTTCTGCTGAAGCCATTAACTCAAAATCACGTTCAACAGCAGAATTACTGGTGAAAAACTACATTTCCCGTGATTGTGCGAAAAATCTGCACTTCAGAGAAAAGCAGCAAGCAAATCACACCCAAAGAAGCTCAGTGAATGGTTTAATTGAGTCTGTCTCCCTACACTTTTAAAATACTTACAAGTTGTATAAATATAGTTTTCCCTATGGGAAAAATGAGTGGAAAACTGCTTGATTATCAGAGGATCTCAGCCTATTTTGGGAGAACATTTCGCTGAAAACTGAAGCAATCAGAAAGTCATTATGAGAACAGTATCTGAGCATAAAATATGAACATTGAAGTGCTCATGTTGTGAGCTTTTGAGACACTCAGCATACCTTAAAAGAAATCAAACTTGCAAATATGAAATTATACAGGGAAAAAAAATTAATTTAAATCTCACTTACCCACTAAAACTCTCAAACTACATTTGCATGGCATATTTAAATGTACCAAAATGCTATTTTTTTTGGGGGGGGGGGGTTGCACTATTGAATTATTTTAATTAAATTGGCTTTAAAAAGTTCTTACTGAAATCTGATTTAAACTTCTTCTTCTTCTTCTTCTTCTGAGACCAAATTTTAAAATGTATCTCCTCCTAGACTTTTAAAGCTACAACTCGGGTCAGACCTTCAGACTGCTCTGACTCAGGTTGCTATATCTTTTCTAAAAGATAAACCAGACTATCAAATCCACCTTAAATCCCATAGACTTTCATTGAGGGGGTGAAATTTTTGTACAATAAGACTTACAGTATGGTGTATTTAAGCTGTCTACTGCCAGAGCAAAGCTTTAAAAACTCTCTACTGAAAGTACAGCTAAAACCAGCCTAAGCTTTGACTGCTCTCCCAAGCTGGTTTTAAAGTAGTTTTGGCCACTTTTTTAGCAGGTCGGGCTGGTCTTAGCTGTTTTTTAGAAAAATGTTACTAGTAACTTGCTAACCAGGCTAAAAACATGCTAGCGACATGCTAGTAACTTGCTAATCATGCTGGAAACATGCTAGCGACATGCTAGTCACTTGTTAATCATGCTAGTCACTTGGTAGTCATACTATCAACATGGTAGTCACTTGTTAATCATGTTAACAACATGTTAGTTACTTCCTTATCATGCTAGCAACATGCTAAAAACTTACTAATCATGCAAACAACATGCTAGTTACTTGCTAATCATGCTAAAAACATGCTAGTCACTTGCTTGCTATGCTATCAACTTGTTAGACATATGCTAATCAAGTTAGCAACATGCTAATGAAAAGTTAGTCATGATAGCAACATGCTAGTCACTTGCTTATCATTCTAGTAACATGCTAGTCACTTGTTAATCATGCTAACAACATGCTAGAAACATGCTAACGACATGCTAGTAACTTGTTAATCATGTTAGTAAAATGTGAACAACATGATAACGGCATGCTAGTCACTTGCTAGTAACTTGCTAATCATGCTAGCAACATGCTAGTTACTTGCTAATAATGCCAGCAACATGCTAGCAACATGCTAATCATGCTGGAAACAAGCTAGTGACATGCTAGTAACTTGCTAATCATGCTAGCGACATACTAGACACTTGCTAATCATGCATGTTGCTAGTTTACTATTTCTTATCTATTTATCAGTCTGTCTATTTATCTATCTATTTTTCTGATAGATTGTATTGCCTTCAAAACGTCAAAATTCCTTCAAAGTAGTTAAAACTGAAAACCCTCAAACTTTAAGCTTTTAAAAGTACTTCAAACTTTCTGGCTAGGCTTTTTCAAGCCAACTTAAAGTTTGCCTATAAACTTAACTATCTAGTTTAATTTTTTTTCTCCAGTTAATATCGGTTTAGATTTTGTGAATAGAGTGAACAATACTGCTTTTATGGTACTTTTATGGTGATTTCTCCTTTGCTGCATGGGCAAGAGCACCATGAACTCAGTAAAGTACTTCCTGTTATTTTCTATGGATGAAAAAAAATCCAGACTTGGACAGTCATCAGGGAGAGTAAACAATGGCAGAATTGTTAGCTGTGGGTGAACTATCCCTTTAAATGCCACATTTTCAGCTAGGACAAAACAGTTTTTCAGAGCACTCTGTGGCACATAAAAAGAATGTTACAACATAATTGGATGACGAGAAAAGACAAAAAAAAAAAAAAGCTCAGGATGTGAGGTCATCTCACCTGTGCAAAACATCAGTAGATTCTGAGAAACCGCTGATAAGACCATCAGAAATATTGATTCTTGTTTTATGTCATATCATGACCCATTATAATCCAATTCTACATCTGGAGGGAAGTTTCACCGGCAGTCTGGGAATAATTGGTCCCTGGAGAGATCACATCAGCCCCACCTCTCTCTCTCTCTCTCTCTCTCTCTCTCTCTTTCTCGAAGTCCTGTCTAGAGCTCAACAGATGTAAGCAGCCCTGTCTTCTCTAACCTCTCAGCTCAAATATGGGACACTTCAAGGCACGAGTATTGATCGTCTCCTGCTTATTGTTTATGTGTTATGAAGCAGAAAAATTAAAAACCAGAGGTCTGCGCCAGAAGGATGTTGACTACATGGAGAAAGTAAGACTTTAAGTATTTATTGTATTATTTTTGCCACTCTTGCAAAGCATGATCTTCAAAGGGCAAGATAACTTTATATGTAATTTTTTGTTGTATTATTTTTTCTATTTTAGCAAAGAATGATCTTTTATTGGTATGGTTACTTTATTTTTTTTTTTTTTTTTATTAAGATGTTTCTCATAAAATTCCAGTCTGTGTTGACTTTGAAGAGTATAAGGCTACCATTGAATGTGCATAGCGCCACAGTTTGAGATCTCTTTTGTACATCTAAAGAAATGTGAGATTTCTGGGGGGGTTTATTTCAAGAGAAACCTCAGTAGACATTGTCTCCTTTTTTTCTCCAAAACAATTCTTAAAGAGGTCTCATCTGCTCTTTGCTTTTCCAGATAGGAAGGTTGGTCCTCTTTGCAGAAGTTCTAGAAAGTCTTGGTTTTATTTTGAACTGGCTGAAAGAGGTCATCAAATCAGACACTTCAGTTTTAAATGTGCAGTATGAGTGACTATAAAATAATTGGCTATGCTGGCTGATTCTGTCTCTTCAAGAAATCAATACTGTAACTGTGATTTCCTGCAGACAGTGCAAGTTTTTCTTATTGACTAAAGCCTTTGCCAATATTGAACAATGCCAGATTCATTTTTGCAGATGCGAGAAGAATATGAGTCACAGGGACCAGTTAACCAAGCGGTAACAATGGATTGATTGCTAAAAAGGATGTGACAAAGCTGTTTAAACTCTGTTCAGAGCAAACTAAGAGTGAACAGTTTGCAGGAAACTAAACAGAATTGTGTTTCTTTATTGGGAGTAACAACTCTTATAGCACTGAAATTTAAAACTGCTGAAACATGTTAGTCTGTGAATGGGTACCATCAGAATGAGAGTCCAAACAGCTGATAAAAACAAAAAGATCACCAAAATGTTACACACTCAGTTTCACATAGTTTTTTAATAGTATGCACAGTATGCAGTATGCTAGTATTCAAGTTCGAACATCGTCTCTGTCTCTCGTCATCAAAGTCAATTGAATATACAGCTGTTGGCTGTTAAAAAATCCTCGCCTCATTTCATTCCTTGATTGCTTTGAAATTTCCCGAGGTCCAATTCAAGACAAATTTGATATTCATCTTTTGCATAATTTTATTCAACAATCTTGCCAGTGGAACCATCTGCATTTTTATTAGTAAGCCAAAGTTACCTTTGAATAGCCCAGACATAACCAGCAATCCATGTGTGTCTGATGTTCCAGTTCTCAAGCTACAGCAAGCCAGAACAAGACTTGGTTATTCATTCTACGAGGTTTAGAATCATGTTGCACTTTTAAGACTGTGTAGAGATGTGATTGATCTTTATAGGTCTGAAACATATTCAAGAATGTGAATGCGAAAACCTCTATAGATACAATTGGTTAATTTCAAGTTTTGTTGGGATTCCCAATCTGTCCAACCACAATTTGTACCACGATGCAAGTTTTGCAATTCTCAGGGGTATAGCAGCCATTAGCACAATGGTGTGTGACTCTAGCACCCCCTCGAGTACTGAAGTTTGTTCTCAGTAATGCAAGGCCATATTCATAAGTCATTGCGTTTATTTTTTTGTCAATTCGTTTTTGATGCAAGTTCTTGGTCTCATTGTGAATGTTTCATCATTGTACATTATTTCAATAAACTTAATGTTTGTTTTTGCAATAATTTATCAAAATGTTACAACTTGCTCCACATCTAAACTTAACTTTTTAGTATCAGCTGATGTCATCAATGCCTCTTACTTGTTAAGCTCTTCCCAGTCAACAATGCAGTGGTAGTAACACCACTTTTATGATTTAACCTTTCCCCAACGGCATTTCATGTTGACTTTAATAATGATCAACAGGTCTGCAAAACGCTCACAAAATTTTAGCCAAGCATTCATGTAGATCTCTGTTTGTATAGTTTGTTTCTGTGTTACTTTACTATTATTTATATACAGCACTATTATTGCATTTATTAATGTTCTTAATTAGCTTTTATTTTTATATTTTAGTTTTATTTTTAGTAATTTTCTTATGTGCTTTTATCATCATTTAAATTTTTTTTTTTATTTTTTTTTTTTGTTTTTTTTTTTTTTGTTTTTTTCCTTTTTTATATTTTTTTTTCTTTTTTTTTTATTATTTATTACAATAACAGCATGGCTTAGTTCACCCAAAAATGAAAATGTGTTTCACCCTAGATGTAAATGATTTTTATTTATTTATTTATTTTATTATTAAAATATTTGGAGAAATTTAGCATTCCATACCTTGCTCACTGATGGATCCTCTGCAGTGATTGGGTGCCGTCAGAATGAGAGTCCAAACAGCTGATAGAAACATCACAATAATCCACAAGTAATCAACACCACTCCAGTACATGAAGGTCTAGTGAAATGGAAAAGCGGTGTTTATAAAAAAAATAAATAAAAAATGATATATGATTTATGATTTTGTTTTTGATATGTGTAAGGTGTAGTGAAATGTAAAAGCAGTGTGTTTATAAAAAAAACATTTTTTAAGAAATATGGTAATGGACTTTTCACTGGAGGAAGCATTATTTTGGATTATGAACTTGTATTTTGGCCAGAAGCAACAGTTTTCAGTTAAAACGTCTTGATGGATTTGTTTCTTACGAACACACAGCTTTTCACTTCACCAGATGTTAATTGATGCAAGAGTCATGTGAATTACTTGTGTATTATTGTGATGTTTTTATCAGCTGTTTGGACGCTCATTCTGACGGCACCCATATACTGCTGAGGATCCATTGGTGAGCAAGTGATAGCCTATAATACTAACTTTCTACAAATTTGTTTTAATGAATAAATAAACTTATCTGGGTTATTATAATAAAGTTTTGAGACATATTGTTCAAATCAAAGTTAATATACTTTGTGCTCTCAAAATGACTTTATAACAAATTTGTCCCACCAACATGGCCTAGCATAAACAACAAGGCGCTGATGAGCTCCACTTTATTTCAGGAAAGGTTACAGGCTACGACAAATTAGTTAGGATGTTTTATCATAAACTGTAGTCAGTGAAATAAAACAAATCCAGGGCCCTATTGATCATGGACTGGGAAAATGTCTTAGCTCCTGGATCAGAGTTACTCTATCACCAAAAAGGTGTTTTATTGTAAATGACTGTATCAGGTAAACATTCCAGTCGATTCATCATTGTAATGAAAAACAGGCGCGGTAATCCTTTCGAATTTGCCCGCGGTGGGTAGATTATATGGAGGGTGAATTTCTCATTCAGACCAGTCGGGGAAGCATCACTAACGAACCCTGGCACGACTAGCCACTGAAGAAAACGAGGTTGTGTGCATCGCAAGGCATTGTTTGCAGGACACTCAGGTGTGTTCTGTCAATAAAAAGTAGCGGAGCCAAACGCACTGAAGGCTTGAGCTCGGCCACGGCACTGCAACCTTATAAATATGAATACATTTCACTTCCTGGCTTGCCCGTGGCCTGTCTCTGGAAGATTTATTACCTATTTAAGGGCCCTTATTTCCACAGCTCTCTGCTTGCAGGCATGCTGATTAGAAGCTGCATTACTCTTGCAGAAGAGACTCAGGTGCTAAAGCCAGACCTCCTGCGCTCAGAGCAGTGTATTGTTCGCTCAGACGAGGTTGGGTAACGGCGATAACATCGCTTCATATTCGATCCGTGCGCTCGGAAGCCGCTTTCTTATTGAGATGTAAATGTTTGGTGTGTCACTGCTTCGCTAATGCGCGCGCATTTGCACAAAACTCTAAATAGCCTATTATGCATGCGCTTTTTCTGCATGATCGGGGAGCCCGCTGGTTGTTCCACCTGGCATTTTGGCGAAGTTTCTCATCCATCAGTGGCGTTGGCATATAAGTCTACACCTCCTCAGTGAATGTTCATTAAGATGCATTTTTGCTCACACAGGCTCTGCAACGTTAATACGTTGTTTTCCCCAGTCCTGGTTGAAGATCAAATGCATGCATAACATAATATCATATTTTGACTGTTAGTGCATTTGTTAAGGCTAATATTAAGCTGTTAGTGCCAATGATTTTTTGACTTTTTGTCATATTTTGACTGTTAGTGCATTTGTTAAGGCTCCCTGCCCATATGTGCATTTGTTTATTTTTTTTTTGATATTTTAGTGTTTTAAATAAGCTTTTATTTTCATTGTCAATTTTCATTTTAATTGTAATTTTAGTAATGTTGTGTGCTTTTTTATTTTTATTTTATATATTTCGATTTATATATATATATTCTTTTATATTTCTTATTTCTTTTTTAGTTTTTAGTAATTTTTAGTACTTCAACTTAGACTCATTTTAATCAGTTAGATGCCAGTGCAAAAGTTTAATGTTTTTTATTTCAGCTTGATTTAAATTGTAATAGTTTTAGTTTTGAAATAGTTAACAAAAATAGCATAGCATGGTTTGTTGAGGGGTGCTGTGCTATTACTTTCCTAAATGATCAGACTTGCAGTTTTGTCTCGGGTTGGGTATTTAGCTAAAAAGCCTACTTTTTGCAAAACTAAACTTGTAGTTCGTTAATTTGGTTCTTTTGTTCCAGACCAAAAAAAGAAGAAGAAAATTTTAGACTACATTTAGTCCTAGTGCGCTTAGCATCTACATTGTCATTTTTAACACTGAACCTAAATAGCCTTTACAAAGTTCAATTTAATCAAACCAAACCTGCCAGGTGTAAACACACCCTAAAAATGAAGCTTTTCCAAACTTTGAATTAGCTGAACTAATTGCTTCGTGAAATTAAGTGCTAAGCGCTGGTGAAGTCTTCTGATCAAAATGGTGTAAATTCAATGCAAACTTAACTTGAACATGCATAAAATTTTTAAATGTTTTATTAAACGTGTAATTAAACTCAATTAACAAATCATCAAATTCCATGAAAATACTATATGCTATTTTATTAATTATTAATCTGGTTAGTAAGAGACTAAGTATAGGCTAACTCTTTCTTCTATTATACAAATGTGTCATTACACTTGTGCACAAATTTATAAAGTTGATTCGTGATCAGGCAAAAACCACATAGACACTAGTTCATGGGTTTGCAGAGATCAGCCCCTAGCGACGAACCAATTAAATTTTTCAAAACATTTCAAAACCATTCTTACCGAATCTTCGTTTACTGAAATCATGTAACTCCAGCATTTTGATGCACACTCCGAATCACCACTTCGAAACAAATGATTCAAAGTTTCATGAAGCAGTTTTACAAAAACACCCATCGTTAACTTAAATGCTAAGTACTAATAGTTTTATAGGGCACCTATGTGATTTCTTTCCCAGCTGTTTAACTTCACAGACATAACTGACTGTGTTTTTGTAACTTATGCATGTTTATAACATAAACTTGTGTCAATGTGTGTCACATGCCATGTGAGATCTGCTTTCTGTGTGTTTGCTTCGCATTTGTGCGCTCATAAAACCTTATATCAGAAGTTTAAACTGATATGGCCTTAAAACGCATCATTTAAGTGCGAGATACACGATTATCAAAACCATACCGAGGTTTTTTGATATCTGAGATACTAGCTGAAATAGCACTTTCCTATTCTGGAAAAGGGGGTGGGGAACAGCAGCTCATTTGCATTTAAAGAGACATGCACAAAAACAGCATGCTCCCACTTAAAATAGACATTTTCAAAATGACATAATAAATGATCTGTGGGGTATTTTGAACTGAAACTTAACAGACATGTTTAAGTTTCCCATACTGTCAAAGAATGACATATCCGCGTTTAAGCCGTTTATCTGAGACTCTGTGAACAACTGATAATGAATCACAGTAATAATGAACCGCGTGATACAGTCTGAATGGACAGATGATTCGGTCTCCATCCAACCAGGTTTAATGCAGGCAGTGTCCCAGTATAGGCTACTTCTCCATGCCCATCAGCAACACTGTGCAAAAATATTAAGTGTAAGCCATAGCATGGTATTTTCATCAGTAACTAAAGACCACACCATAAGAGCTCATTCCAGATGCATTACGCTGACTAGTGTTAGATGAGATTGTTAATACTTATTACAGGCATTTCAAGCTAAAAAATATATGCTGTTTAATATCAAGCCAAAAAGCTCCTGTTGAATCCTGTATGTTTTTAGTATTCCAGCTGCCACCAGGGTCCAGCAGGCACTACGGGAAGGGACGGAAATCCAGGAGTGAACGGAATTCCAGGTATTCCCGGTCTACCGGGCCGGGATGGTGCAAAAGGAGAGAAGGGTGAGTGTGTGACGGAGAGGTTTGAAGAGCCGTGGAAACCCAACTTCAAGCAGTGTGCTTGGAACTCTCTCAACTATGGCATTGACCTGGGCAAAATTACAGTAAGAGCCCACAATGATGATTACTGATTTGTTTAAAGCATTTATGTCCAAAAGACCAGTGCATTCTTATTCTAGTATTATTTGTAAACATAATATTTGGTATTAGGTTTTATATTTTTATATTTTTTTCGTTTTCCTTTTAGTTTTAGCAGTTTTGTTGTGTGCTTTTGTCATTTTTATTATTAGTTTTTTTTCATAGCTGTATTTTTTTTAAAAAAATGTTTAAGTTAAGTTAATTTTAGTACTATGACTTAAACTTATTTTTAGTTGCCAAAGCAACATTTCTAGTTTTTAAAGTTTAGTAAGTTCGAATTTAAATTTTTTTTTTTAATGTAATATTTATTTATTTATTTATTTTCAGCTTTATTTTAATTGTAGAAAACAACTTTTAGATTTAGTTAACAATAAAAACACTGGTACACTGTAAAAAATATTTTTGGAAGTTGTAAACAAAACAAAGATTATTTTAAAGAGCACTGTATGTTTTACAAGAAAATATTATTTCACAGTCTTTCTATTTCAAAATGTCATGTTTATTCAATGTGTAATTTGCTGTCTTAATTTTGGTAAAAGGTGTGGAACCCCCTTGGTAATCATTCAGTACAATGGTAAAAAACAAAAAACAACAACAAAAAAAAACTATATGGTAGAAAATACTATGCTTATACAGTAACCATATTCAGTACTTCCACAGTATATGTTTGGTTTATGTGCTTCTTTCGAGCAGGTGTGTAGTAAAGCAAGCGTCAGACTCATCAGCTCTTCCTGTGTTTCTGTCCTCAGGAGTGTACGTTCACTAAGCAGCATGCAGACAGTGCTCTCCGTGTGCTGTTCAGTGGCTCACTCAGGCTGAAGTGTAAGACAGCTTGTTGCCAGCGCTGGTACTTCACTTTTAATGGGGCAGAATGTGCCGCTCCGCTGCCTATAGAGTCCATCATTTACCTGGACCAAGGAAGTCCAGAATTCAACTCCACCATCAACATACACAGAACCACGTCAGGTAAGGGCCAAGAATCTGCTTGCTTGGACAGTGATATCTGAACTGTAAATCTGAGAAGAGGTGTGAGACTGCCAAAAACAACTCCTTACCATGTGCCACAGACCACGTCAGTCCTGTAATGGCATTTCATGAAATTCCTGTTTGAAATGGAGATTTTTAAAATACATGTTTGCAGGATTGGTAACATTCTATCAGAAAAATCTGTTTTAGTGTTAATTATTTTGCATAAATTAATGTTGGAAAGACAAGTTGGAAAAGGAGACATTTACTTTCAGAGTTCTGCTGAAATAACGATTGTCCTTTTGACAGAATTTTGAGCAATGCATAATTTGAAGTAAGATGGAAATGATTAAAATCTTAGCAACTCGACTGATGTTTAATCTGGAACAAAAAAATATTTGTTTGTTTGTTTGTCTTTTTAATAATTGGATATGTGTTGACAAAAGACAATAAAATGTAGTATGTAGTAATGTAGTATGTAGTATTTTCATTAATTAGCATTATTTTCATGTACATTACATCATGCATACATTTCATCAATTGTTTTGGTAATGTGAAAAAAGAAAAAAAAATGCATGACACATCACACAGTAATGAAAATGTTATTTTATAAATATAAAAAAGTTAAAAATATATATTATATAATATTAATATTATATTAATTAATAAAATAAAATAAAAATGATAACAATTATTTTATATATATTTAATATTCAGTAATTAAAATAATAATATAATTGTATGAAATTATATAAAATTATAATTATATATAAAAAATAAATACCTGTATTTATCTATCCATCCATCCATCCATCCATAGTTTGAATATTACTTGTATTCATTTTTGAACAATTTATTTATTGAGTTGCACCTGTATATATATTTATATATATATATATATATTATATATATATATATATATATATATATATATATATATATATATATATATATATATATATATATATATATATATATATAGGTGCAACTCAATAAATTAGAATGTTGTGGAAAAGTTCATTTATTTCAGTAACTCAACTCAAATTGTGAAACTCATGTATTAAATAAATTCAATGCACACAGAGTGAAGTAGTTTAAGTCTTTGGTCCTTTTAATTGTGATGATTTTGGCTCACAATTAACAAAAACCCACCAATTCACTATCTCAACAAATTAGAATACTTCATAAAACCAATAAAAAAAAAAAAAATAATAATAATAAAAACATTTTTAGTGAATTGTTGGCCTTCTGGAAAGTATGTTCATTTACTGTACATGTACTCAATACTTGGTAGGGGCTCCTTTTGCTTTAATTACTGCCTCAGTTCGGCGTGGCATGGAGGTGATCAGTTTGTGGCTCTGCTGAGGTGGTATGGAAGCCCAGGTTTTTTGACAGTGGCCTTCAGCTCGTCTGCTATTTTGTGGACTCTTGTTTCTCATTTTCCTCTTGACAATACCTCATAGATTCTCTCTGGGGTTCAGGTCTGGTGAGTTTACTGGCCAGTCAAGCACACCAACACCATGGTCATTAAACCAACTTTTGGTGCTTTTGGCAGTGTGGGCAGGTGCCAAATCCTGCTGGAAAATGAAATCAGCATCTTCAAAAAGCTGGTCAGCAGAGAGAAGCATGAAGTGCTCCAACATGTCTTGGTAAACGGGTGCAGTGACTTTGGTTTTCAAAAAACACAATAGACCAACACCAGCTGATGACATTGCACCCCAAATCATCACAGACCGTGGAAACTTAACACTGAACTTCAAGCAACTTGGGCTACGAGCTTCTCCACCCTTCCTTCAGACTCTAGGACCTTGGTTTCCAAATGAAATACAAAACTTGCTCTCATCTGAAAAGAGGACTTTGGACCACTGGGCAACAGACCAGTTCTTCTTCTCCTTAGCCCAGGTAAGACGCCTCTGACGTTGTCTGTGGTTCAGGAGTGGCTTAACAAGAGGAATACGACAACTGTAGCAAATTTTCTTGACACGTCTGTGTGTGGTGGCTCTTGATGCCTTGACCCCAGCCTCAGTCCATTCCTTGTGAAGTTCATTCAAATTCTTGAATCGATTTTGCTTGACAATCCTCATAAGGCTGCAGTTCTCTGTGTTGGTTGTGCATCTTTTTCTTCCACACTTTTTCCTTCATCTCAACTTTCTGTTAACATGCTTGGATACAGCACTCTGTGAACAGCCAGCTTCTTTGGCAATGAATGTTTGTGGCTTACCCTCCTTGTGAAGGGTGTCAATGATTGTCTTCTGGACAACTGTCAGGTCAGCAGTCTTCCCCATGATTGTGTAGCCTAGTGAACCAAACTGAGAGACCATTTGAAGGCTCAGGAAACCTTTGCAGGTGTTTTTATTGATTGGCATGTCACCATATTCTAATTTGTTAGATTGGTGGGTTTTTGTTAAATGTGAGCCAAAATCATCAAAATTAAAAGAACCAAAGACTTAAACTACTGAAGTCTGTGTGCATTGAATTTATTTAATATACAAATTTAACAATTTGAGTTGAATTACTGAAATAAATGTACTTTTCCATGACATTCTAATTTATTGAGATGCACCTGTAAATATATGCTTCAACTGAATATTAATATTATATTAATTATTAAATCATTGTAAATGAATAATTTTAAATATATTTTCTATTTCAGCAAAGTTTATATATATATATATATATATATATATATATTTGTAAAATAATTTAAACATGTATAATAAGCATCTAATCATTTTTGCAGAATTACCTCTTTTCAGTATATTCAGGATATTTGGCATTAACATTTATTTTGCGATAATGACAGTCTGTCTGTCTATTATGCCTTACATATGTTAATGAGGAGCACAAAAGGCAGGCTTGTGTAGAATGACCCATGCTGTTTTCCCCTCAATACTGACCTGTAATATAAAGTTCAATCCGCTGGTCCATTAACAGTGATGCATGATAAATAAAACACTCGATGAAAGCCTTTTATAGCTCTTGTGCTACAGGGCAAGACTTTGAAAAGCTCTCCGCTCTAAACACTGCAAATTGTTCGGTGTGGATTAATTACAGCAGATAAGGGTGTCTCTGAATTTCTCATTCCCCCTCAGGGTGCAATAAAGCATGTCTGTTTATCTCGGTTTTTCTAATGCTTTTTTACTTGAAGCCTTGAGATGGTCATCTGAGAACCAGAGCAGAGTCATCAGATGGACAGACTGACACACCGTCTGTTTGTTTCAGTTGAAGGTTTATGTGAAGGATTGCGGAAAGGCCTGGTGGACGTTGCGCTCTGGGTGGGAACCTGCGGAGACTATCCACACGGAGACGCTTCCACCGGCTGGAATTCTGTTTCCCGCGTGATCATAGAAGAGCTTCCTCTGAGCAGCTGAGTCCAGAAACTTTCAAAGCACGTACGGTCCTATAACATTTTGAATTGCTTTGTACTACACTCTTCTAAAGGTTCTTTATTGGCTTTGCCGGTTCCATGTAGAACTTTTAAATTCATGGAACCTTTTAATTCCACAAAATGTTCTTTAAAGTTCCAAAAAGGTGGTTTTTCACAGTGATGCCATAGAAGAACCATCTTTGGTTCCTTCAAAAAGATTTTGTTTTTTCAGTGGTCAGTTCTCAAAAGAATCATTTTTTCTTAGTGTGCTGAACATTTGAATCATCTAAAGCAGGGGTCCTCAAATGGCGGTCTGGTTCAGAATGTCAATGGCAGCACTATTTTACAGTTACAGTTTTTCCGTTTCTGCAGTTTAAAGTGAGCAGCGTGTCAAAACAACGGATCTGTGCACACCACAACGCTCAGGTTGTTTATGATGATTCTTCAGTGTTACTGTATATCTTTATTTAGAACCAAACGTGCTTCATTCAAACCCTTTTCAGAGACATAAATCACTGTAAGAGCTACAGGTGATGTGGTTATTTTTAATTTATTGGCATTAATGGTTACACAAAGAATCTTTACCATCCATGGAATCTTTTCATTTCACAAAAGGTTCTTTATAGTGGAAAAAGGTTCTTTAGATTATTAAAATGTTCTTCACACTCAGAAAAAAAAAAAAAAGGTTATTTTAAGAACTGTTCACTGGGGAGCCAAATTCTGTTCTTCTGTGGCATTGCCAAAAAAAAAAAAGAAAAAAAAAGAAAAAACCTTTTGGAACCTTCACTTCCTTCCAACCTTGATTTATTTCTAAGAAGTACTTCTGCAGCATTTGTTTGCAGATGTCACTTGGTTTGATATTTTGAGATATATTTAAGTTTAACAGCTCTCTCTTGATGTCTACCTCTACAAACAAGGGCTGAAGCAATCACATAACCTTGGATTGTAGTGACAGACTCTTAAAACAAACTACAGCAAAATAAGTTTGTAAGTAATTATGTTTAACAATTCGAGTCTAGACAGGTTCTGTAAAAACTCTGAATAAATTTTATTGGCTAATTTTTAAATGTCAATAAAGTTTTTTAAAGAACTCCCAACTTGGGTACATGTTCTTCAAAGAGCATCGGTTATTAACCTATGAGCATAACAAATTTTAAGGCCATGAATTTGAGCTCATTAACACAAATGTCAGCAATGAGCCTTAAATGTCAGATTCAGTAAATCTGTGTGCGCTTGAGCTTGGAGGAATAAAGCCTGAGGTTTGGTTTGGCCATTACACAGGAACAGCAGCAATGCAACATGGATGTAAACATGAAGTAGACTTATTTACATAAAACAGTTTTACCATTGATTTACTCTGATGAATTACCATTAAGGCTGGGCAATATAGGTAAAAAAACACAAAACTGGCCTTCTGACAATACAGATCTCAAAATCTATGTGTTTGGTCTGAAATGGCGGAAAAGACATTTATAATGTTACAGCAGATTTCTATATCAATAAATGCTGTTACTTTGAACTTTCTATTAATCAAAGAATCCTGGAAAAAACACAGATGTTTTTAACATTGATAAATGATGCCAATCAAGATATTAGAATGATTTTCTGAAGGATCATGTGACACTGAAGACTGGTGTAATGATGCTGAAAATTCAGCTTTGCATCACAGGAATAAATTACATTTATCTGTTAGACACACTGAACTCGGTAACATCATGCATTTCAGTTCTCCAGAGAGGACCAGGGTGTATTATTTCTCTCTATTCACATTTCGGACTCCTCCACTGGAGTCAAACACTGTCGCTGACGGGACGTCCCATCCCAGGTACTGCTCTGCTCTCTGCAAGACGGCTCCGCTGCACTTATTCCTCTTCTCAGTTCACTTGTGCTGGTCCAGGAGGAAGCCGGAAACATTCTCATAGACCACGAAGGTAATGCAGCAGGCCGGAGTGACTCGGATCAGGTTGGGCACCATGCCTTTGTAGAAACCCAACAGACCCTCGTTTCTAAACAAACACCAGGAGAAAGACAAAAGATCACTGTACTTTACCTGCACCTTTTACCATGCGTGCATAAACTTAAAATTGAGTAATCTAATTTTTTTCTCCAACCCTGGTCATAACTTCGTAAAGCCAGATACATAAAAAGGTAAGTTGGTCTAATTTGAATCTGAAAAGTAAGACTGATTACCACTTGGTTAACTGTAGCTGGTCAAACTAGTTCTTGACATAGTGGCTATGTTTATGCAACTCACCCCAGAAAATTGATGTGAAAATTCATCAAATGTATCAGTATGCTCATATAAACCTGTTATAGGTTCTCTAGTGGTTTTGATTCTTTTCTAAAAAATGTTATTATTTTAGATCATTTTCTAGTAACATGTATACTACATTCAGAAGTTTAGGTTTATTAAGAGTTTTACTAATAAAAAACTGATCAAAAGTGACAGTAAATACTATTATATTACAAAAATAATTTTGCAAAATATTACAAAAATACAAAAAGTATATTGTGTTACATTTTTTATGCATATGATTGATATTCTAATAATTACACAACATATTTCTATTTTAAATGCTGTTCTTTTGAACATATTAATTGAACAAAAAGTATTAAAATTTACACAAAAAAAATATTAAGTAACTGTTTTCAACATTGATATATAATAATTTAAAAAAAAAGTTTTATGAAGGATCATGCGACACTGAAGACTGGAGTAATAATGCTGAAAATTCAGCTTTGCATCACAGAAACAACATTTTTAAAATATATTCAAATAGAAACGTTTTTTAAATTGTAATAATATTACAGTTTTTACTATGTTTTAAAATTAAAATAAATGCAGCCTTGGTGAGCTTAAGAGACTTCTTTGAAAGACACTTAAAAGCTTTTGAACCGTGGTGTATAATAAATTGTGTAATGCAGTTCAAATGAAGTCTATAGGGTATTCAGGAGGGTTGGATAGCATAAAAGTCAAGTTTGTCTTTTTGTTTTTGTTATTTAGATCACCAGCATTTGGTTTGTTAATGTGCTTGCTTGAGATAAGCAAGTATGTAAATCTCATGCTTACCTAAACGTTCTGCGGATGACATCTACCACTCCATTATATGTGTTGTGCTGATCTTGCAGACGGGCTCGGACCACCTGATACGGGTATGTCGTAGCCACTGCGAATATTTTGGACAAAGCTGCCATGGTAATGTATTCTAATGCATTCTAGAGAGAAAAGGAGCACAAAATGCACAGTGAGTTTCTACAAGCCGCATTAATGAACCAACAAACATGGCTGTTTAGCATAATACCACTGTGTAAAGTGATGCCAAAATGTATTTGGACACCTAAAATTAAACATGCAAGGTCAAGTGACAAAAACACTGCTACAGCATAATGTAATATTTCACATTGTAATGCAGGAAGCCAAACATTCAGTTCATTTTATAAACCATCAAAGTGTGTCTTGCTCATACTAACCAGTTTAGCATCTGAATGCATCTTTCTGTATTTGTTATAATCTCTCTTCAGCTCTTCATATGCCATAAACTGCAGTGCACCATGGGAGGTTCCAAACAATCCCGGGACAAACCCCTAGGGATCATAACAGTTAACTCAGCTAGATGAAGCAAACAAACAAACCCCACAGCATGCAACTGACACACAATCACAAATATTCCCATGCACGCTCCATATTTCCTTATACAAGTGCTCCTCCTAGTGGCACAAAGGGAGTTTCATCAAATATTTCCTGTTAAAAGGAAACGATCCACCCACCGACTGCACAAAACGACCCGTATGCTGCCATAGAAACTCTCTTGTACCCGATAGAGTCCTGCGATCCCTTCATGGCGGTAGATTTTCACAAGAGCATCCATCATCCCCTTGTACAGCTTCTTAGATGGATCGGTGCTGTACTGCAGAACCAGGCGAGTTTTGGTGACCCAGATCGGATTGGTCAGGCAAAGCGTCATCGCCCCTAAAAAACAGTGACACCGAATATAAAGTAAATGAACGGCAGCTGTTGCAAAATCAAGATCCACATGAAAAGAGTCATTACCAGACCTTAATGGCTCATGGTGGGTCATTTCAATGAAGGATGTACCTCTTTCAATTAGAGAAGCCCATGACACACACACACTCTTCAACATGAGCTCTTTGCTGGAAGTTTAGATTATACACCGTCCTTCAGAGCAATTTACATCGCGTTTAATGTCACAAAAAGCTTTTTATGATATTAATAGACAAATCGTGACAAATCGCCGGTGGTCATTTAATCTAAAATGTGACAAGGACTGCTGGTCTAGTGATAGATTGCTCTGCTAATGATTGTGCCCACTTGGCTATAAAAAATAAGGGTTGGTTTAATTTTAGCAAGCTCATGTACATCTAATCTGGTGTCGTTCTTGTATTTCTGTACATTTACGTGTGTGTGTGCGTATATACACACACATATGTACATATATATATGTGATATATATATATGTATATATATATATATATATATATATATATATATATATGTATGTAAATTAAATCACCTTTATGTATATATATGTGTGTGTGTTTGTGTGTGTATATATATATATATATATATATGTATGTTTATATATATATACATATATATATATATACATATATACACACTTATATATACACATACATATGTATGTATAATTACATATACACATGTATGTAACATACATTTTTACTAATTAACTACTACTAACAAATACACACACACACAACACACACACACCCACACACACACACACACACACACTTTACTAATTAACTAATGAGGAAAAAAGATCATTTTGTAAAAGCATGAAATAAAAAACAGAAGTGTAATTTACTTTTTATGGTAATTATTTAATTCTGATTGAATTTTCATGTGCTCTGTTGTTTTAGGACAAACGTTCAAGCCATTTTTAGGTCAGGGCCCACCAGCAGAGAAGCACTGATCTACAGCGCTCCAGAGTTGATGTGTTTCAGACTTAAAAACAACCAATCAATATCATGGCTATGCCTCATTCGTTATGCTCCAGTTTATCTGTCAGCACTGATTAGAAAGGCATGTGTTGAAATTCACTTTGTCAGCGTCTTGTCATTTTGACTGATGATGGGATAAAATAAATGAGCAATACACAGGAAAACAGAGGAAATACTTGAGTACTTACTCATCCTCTGTTTTTTAAGAGAAGGTGAGATCTTGTGTTAGTAAAAACACTCAAGAATCTTTTTTTTAAAGTTCTTACAGCTACACATGTATTTATTTAATTTCATATGCTACCCATATTTGAACTCAATCTCACATATAATTATTTTTATTTCCTTTGATTTTGAGTTGAAGCCTATTTGGCCCAAATTAGGTATAAATATTTTATTATTGTTCTTTTTTTTTTTAAGAAAATGGGCAGGAAAAAAATTACTAAACTACCATGAAAACAATGTTTTCATGTAAAATAAAACCCTTAATGATCATAAAATATGCTTTAATTTATATAAGCAAAACATAATGTATTAAATAATAATAATAATATTTCTTGGTTGTGATTTTAGGGTGAACATGACATGAATGTGTGTGTGTGTGTATATATAGATTAAGTATAAATATAAATTTTTTATATAACAAAGTAATGCTAAACTCATGACAAATCATGACAATGCAAAAAAAAAAAAAAAAAAAAAAAAAAAAAGAAAACCTTAAAGGTCCTAAAATAGGCTTAATTTTATTTAGGCAAACACCATAACATAATATTTCCTCCTTGTGATTTTAGGGTGAAAATAACCGGGTCATGCTCTTGACAGCATTGAGACTGATGTGTTGCGTGTCTGTGGTGATTCTGACCTGCTCCTGCTGCTGACAGCAGATGTTCAGTGGCACTCAGCTCTGTCTGTCTGCCCTCTTTGTTGTACGCTTTGATTGCATTGTAACTACGATTAAAAAAGAAGTTATATTACTTGAGAGAGATTTATATCTAACAATATACTTATTAATCTGTGGTAGACAGAATAACAGACTCTGGACTGTTAAATAACTGAAAAGTTAAGCATGCATTATTTTCACAAATTCACAGCTCTTTACATAATGAAAAAATATGTGGCATACAGGATGCATTATACTGTGCTCACTACAGAATGATACATACAAGAAAAAGTAAAGTCCCCATGATGCTCCAGCACCCCAGATATTTGGGGTGACTCCTTGATAAAGGCCCCGGAGACCCTCCTGCTGCCAGATGCTTTTCATGCAGTGCAGAATTCCACTGTACTTCGGTCTCACGTCCAAACCGTCACTCACTGCAATACAGTAAAGAGCGAAACATGTGAGCCTGTCTTACTCACGCCACACATTTCAGCAATGCACGCTTGTGTTAGAGCAGAATCTCTTATATACACTATATAGTATACAGAAAATCTGTAAAACTAATAGATTTATTATTAATCAATTTAATTGATTTACTTGAAATCATAATAAATTGAAACTGATTTGGTAAAAGGCTACTTAACATAAAATTACCCCCCAAAAATTCTTAAAATATTTTTATTAAAAAAATTCTTAAAATATTTTTATTAAAAAATGTCTTCAAATATTTTTATTAAAAAATGTCTTCAAATATTTTTATTAAAAAATGTCTTCAAATATTTTTATTAAAAAAGTCTTCAAATATTTTTATTAAAAAATGTCTTCAAATATTTTTATTAAAAAATGTCTTCAAATATTTGTATTAAAAAATGTCTTCAAATATTTGTATTAAAAAATGTCTTAAAATATTTTTATTAAAAAATTCTTAAAATATTTTTATTAAAAAAATCTTAAAATATTTTTATTTAAAAAAAAAAATCTTAAAATATCTTTATTACAATATTTATGAAAATATAATCAAACAATTTATTAAACTAGTCATCTAAATCTTGACATTTACATATATTTATTTTGGGACTAATCACATCATAATATTTTCTTGTAAAGTTTATTAATGAATTAATGAGATCATGACAGTTGACATTAATATATTCCCATATATATTTAAATCTGATCTTTTTAGTATCATATACATCCTGTCAATGATGTTTGTTAGTATTTTTTCTATGTACAGTGCCTAAATGTTTTATTTAAATAAAAAGTTAATTATTAAACATTACCATAACTTATAAATTGAATTCCCACCACATTTTATTTTATATATATATAAGATATATAATATAAGGTGTTGTGTTGTTTTATTTTTATTTTTATTTTATTTTGGTGGTAAATCCATAACATTTTGTTGAACAGTTTATTAATAAATTAATAAGATCATGACAGTAGTCAAATCTTGGCATATTTTCATATGCATTTAAATGTGTATCTGTTTATGACATACAACGTCCTATTAAAGGCAATTACTAATATTTTTCTACATACAGTACCTAAATGTTTTATTAAAATAATTAGTTAATAATTAAATATTATTCTTAGCCATATCTATTGACCTAAAATGATATACTCACCAAGCACGTTTAATGGCATATTGGTTCTGGTTTGACACATACCTGCAAACCTAATTTTGACCAGGTCCAGAGGATGCAGCACTAGTGTGGACACCACTCCTCCACTGAGCCCTGCTATTAAATTCTCGATCTTCACATGACTGAAGAGTCTCTGCAGGCTGCCGGTGAGGGTCAGGGGTGCAGGGGAACCCTGGCTGGGGCTCATGACTGCTCTCTTACTGCAGCTCAACACACAAAATCACCCACTTCAACATTGACCCAGTCTTATAGACTCGTTTAAAACATTTAGACCGGTAAAGAGCTTTCTGGGATTTGTTATTACAGCTGTTATAAGTCAAAGATTCAGTAAGAATTAACTGTGTGCATGACCTTACCAGTTAATTTTGTGTTTTACCTTAAGTGAGTTAATGTCAGATATGTTTAGGGAACATGCTGAAACTGGAACATAGCGCGTTACACAACACAAACTGCGCATGCGTACATACAATTCAAAATAAGAGTCTTTAACGAGTACCATGACGAAACAGTCATTAGCGGAAATTAGAAAATAATAAATAACCAATTTAGTTTAAAATAAAAAACAGACCCAGCTTTAAAAAAAAAAATTGCAGTCGACGGCGTTATTTAAAAAAAAAAAATTAACCAATATTTTCCTTTTTCTACTGCGCATGCGTACATACAATTTAAGAGTCTTTAAAGAAATTATGTAATATAGTGTTGTTCTCTAAGTTTAATAAATAGTGTCATGACGAAAATGATGATTAGAATAATATGGTACTGAGAAACATTAAAAGGCATTATTTTTTAAATATACCGTCAATAGAAGATTTATTATTGTTTTTTATGATAATTTTCCCCCATTCATTAGACCACAATTTCAGAAGTCAACATTTTCAAAGCACTCAATTTAAAGCTGAATACAATTACACAAAGCATCAATTTTACATACAAAAAATTCCAAATAAAGAATGATAAACGGTTGCATGTTTAATAATGTATAACTACTTTTTGCTATTAATAGAAAAACCTCAACACAACTAAAACTACGATCAGTTTGCAAATATTAAAATGCTACTTTCATACAATTATATGATAAATAAATAACAATACATAATACAGTCATAATAATAATGCAAGAATAATATAATTTTTACAAACCAAAACAAGCGTTTAATTGATGGCACTTTTGTTGTGTAAGTACTAAAAGTATGTAGGTCAAAGCTTACCATCCGTCTTCAGACCAGAAAGACCTCTTTATGCTGAACATTTCAGAAATAATATATTGGGGTAATTAGGGTAAAAGATTTAAATTATTTATCTCTCTTTCTGGTCTGCTCCTGGGAGGCGTGCGTGCGTACTTAATATCGCGAGATTTATTGATTTGCCTGGCTATTCAACAAAGTGGAGTCACGTACTTTGCGTAATCTCTCTCCGTTCGTGTGAGTAGTTGTTACGCCGCTGGCGTATCTGAGTTTTGCGGAAGTGGTATCAAGGGGAATGTAGGGCTGCCAAAGAACGATCAGTTTCTAAAGCTGTACTTGAACATTAATATTATGGGTAAGTTCCGCTTACTTTTACGATATACCATACACCAAACATCGCCGTTTGAGTCTCGATATCGTTCACGCGGCTTTTGGGTCTAGTCGAAGCATTTCGGTGGTTTAAATCGACGCTCGCTAGTGTTTTTTTAACCGTAATTTAGGTTAGTGATAGCGCGCGAGGCATTTCCTGTCAGTTTTTTTCCTCTCGCGAATCATTCAAGAGCGAAAAACGGCTTACGTTCGTTAGAATTTAATCAGTGTTAACCAAATACACTCCTTTATAAAAGTTTTTTTTCTTAATTGTTAAATATAACAGGCACATAATTTACAGTAATACTCATTTTTAGAACACAAGCGAGCTAATGCAGGTTAGCAGCTAATCACAGCCGCTGGAATAATGCAGCTATTTCATTTCTACATTTTGATTACATATTAAATATTTAAACATTTTTGGAGTTTCATTTAAATATGTCATGCAATCTCTATGAGATGTTGTTTAGGGGGATAAGTTACTAGACAGAAAAAGACATGCTGACAGGTTTGAAAAAAAAATCAGTGTTGTTTTGCGGATTGTTATTATAATTGTAATAATAATAATTTAATATAATTATAATAATCTAATTTAAAAGCAGTTAACACTGAATGGGTCGTTTTTATCCCTCCAAAAAGCATCTGTACCTGCTAATGTATGGATTGAGAAACAAATCTGATACTATGCAAAAGCACAAATATTGTTTATTTAAAGCTATTTATTAGTGGTTTGGCGAATAAAAGCAGATAGAAGTGTTTTAAAATGTTATTTCCTTCAGTTAATTCCTTCACATCAAACCAGATGCAGTCTGTCATTCAGGCATGCACTAAAACTGCGGTCAGGCGCTCACATCCTGTAGACAGATCTGTTTTAAACAACTAAGCTTCACCTGGTGTGACTCTGGGTTTGTGTATTTTAATATTTGGCGTTATATTAGTGTTGCCTCTCATCTGTTTGGCTTCTCGTTCTCATTGCATATTCTGACTTCTGAGTGCCGGAGGTTTGTGTATATTGCTCAGACTAATTAAAGTAATACTGTAAAGGGCAGTCATGATATTTATAGCTTAAAGAAACCAAGTTATCATACAGAATAAATGATGCTGGTGACATTAAAGGATGCAGCCGAGTCTAACCACACGTTTTTGGTTCATGACCTCGGATTGTGCTTTCAAGCATCTCATATTCTGCACCATCACTTCTCATGTAGTAGGGTCGCACATTTTGAAACCATCTTGACACTTGTGTGGCTTATGTACAAAATATTGCCTTTGTTTGACTTACCAGTAATTCAGCTGAATCATTTCACATTTTGCTGTCATTTCATGATTCATGCATGCAGTTTTAGCCAGAGTTTGCACACACCTACTCATTCTTTATTATTTCTGTTTACCACATTTTAGTCATCAGTGGGAATTATGTATTGACCAAAAATATTGCGCAAATCAAAGCTATTTGAGCTGCTTCCACGTAGCCTAAGTAAATCTCTAAATCTCATAAATAACAGAACTCATATGTAGGCACAGCTGTCTGTAAAACTAATTTCTTGCATAAGTCTTTAGATGGAAATGGTTTTATGATCATGAGAAATATAAATGCAGTTCTTTATATCACTCCAAGCATATATGCAATATTTTAGTATCTCTGATATTTCACCTGTCATAAAAATAAGAAGTTTTATATTTGATTTATATTTGTTCCTTGTTTTTTTTTTGTGACTTAATGTGAGGAATATTCCACATGTGTTGCCATGTGGAGTTTTTGAGGGTCCTAGATCAGTGGTTTTCTGTTTTTTACTCGATGCCATGGACCCCAAATATGATCATCCTGACGCAACAGAGCCCATGCTAAAATTTAAAAGGTAGCTAAATAGTTTAATGTGTAAAGAACTTTGAAATGATAAATATATGCACAAAATATTAATTGGAATATTTTTAGTTTCTATTTTGTTCTGTTACATTTTTTTCTACTAGTAGTACTGTACTGTTGAATACATTTATTATACCCCCCAAACTTTTACTCTTGACCCCCTGAAACTCCCTTTCAAGCCCCAGTTTTTGAAAACTGCTGTTCTATATAAATGTATTCTTCAGTAGGTGTTTGTATATGTTTGATTTGAGTCACTTGCGTCATTGAGCCTCTGACTTTGTCTCTATCAGTTCAGCTTAAACCTTGTGTTTTATTTTTTTGATTTGCCAGAGCAATTTCAAGCATTTGGAGCCTGTGTGTATGTCATAAATTATTGTGCTTTTTTTCCCCTCCCTCTTTGTCCAAAAATGCTGTTGTATGCTGAACTTTGGACGTGCAAAACTTTTTTACTGACGTCTTCATTTTGCTCCCCATCACCCTCAACCAATACCATGCATTTCTGGGATTCAAATACACAGCAGTAAGTATGACTAATACAGGAAGAATAGAATACAATCACCTTCTGTTTGCTTATTTGAGAGTGCGATTGTGTGTTATTCACTGTGAGCATATACCAGCAAGTTTCTCTGATCAAAAAAAGTGTTTTTCTGTCTGTTTTCAGCAGCTGAAGAATCTGGAGGGATACGTGGGCTTTGCAAGCCTCCCCAACCAAGTGTACAGAAAGTCTGTGAAGCGGGGCTTTGAGTTCACCCTGATGGTTGTGGGTAAGGAAACACATTCTTTGAATGTATTGATTTCGATCTGCTTTGTAACCTTCGGTATGCGGATTGAAAATACCAAACTACGCTCAACGTGTAACTAAGTTAGCAACACATTGCATGTGATGGATTCAGTGTGCGCTGCAGTCATTATGACCACTTGAGGAGCTTCCTGTCTAGTTTTGAATGTTTGCCAGTTTGAGACTACATTCTTGACATTTGGTCTAAACGTTGTTTGGATAACCACACAGGAAGCAGGGGTTGAATGGCAGTGATTTCACATCCTGTTCAACTTGAGTTGTCAGTAAAGAACACCTAAATGGCTGACATTTTTTGAAGGCGTAGCTTTGAAGTTGATTCATTTACATTTAATCAAGTTTGCAGTGATACGGGATCTGTCTTGTTTTTGCTGGAATTTGCTCTGAAAGCTGTGTTTGCTTTGGCTTTGTGTGCAAGCTGCAGTTTTGTACCCGACATCCCCTGCATTTATGAATCTGACCCAGGGACTCGTTGTTGTGCATGCTTGAGTTATTTTCGGTCGCAAGTGAAAGGCATGTTCAATCAAGACATAATCTGTGGTCTTTACAGCTGCAAAATATTGTCTTTGGTAAGACTTTGGTAGATGGTTTAAACTTTTTTGTCGCATAGTATCCCAACATTTAACTGATTTTAATGTCATTAATGAAGTTTTATAGCGCTTTCTCTTGGTTATTTGTAATATAAATTGGCTATGCAGATGGACTTTACCCAGTTGTTCTTGCATTAGTGTTTGGGTATGGAAAAGGGCCAAGTCTGTAATGGTGCCAGTCACTCACCCTGCCAGAAGCAATTTACTCTAGTTAATGTGCTGACCTCACTGCGTGAGACCACACAGATGAATGCCGCGCTCTCTTAGTTCTAACCTTCATCCAGCGCTTATCCGTCACTCTAGTAGTTAAGTCCCGCTGCTTGTGCTCTGTGTTCACACTAATGCTAAACACATAATAATGAAGCATCATCGCAACACTGGAGAGTTATTGAGCTGGTCATATTTGAATTTCCAAAACAATTAGCGGTAAGTACTTAGAATGAAGTTGACATCTTGGCCATTAACGGATTTACTAAAGAACTGGCAAAAAGCTGCTTGTGAGGTTAATTCCACTGTTCTCCCATGGGTTTCTTAGGGTTCTTAGACTGGATGCAAAAAATGCTGTTCCCTCCAGCATTGACGTAATACATTTAGGGGGCGTTCACAGAGGGCATGTCTTTGCATTCCATCTGCACTATTATTTTAATTGTTTGTCTATTTACTCATTCATCAGATGGATGTTTTTGGCCACTGTGTCATGCCATAAATTTCTAATTTTTAAGATTTTAAATGTAATGCTAGATGAGAGTATTAATCAGCCATTAAATTGCCATTTTGAGATTAAGTGCTACATTTTCTCCTCTTTTGTTCTTTCAAAATCTACCAAAATTAGTTTTGTGAAGTAAATATTCGTGAGTAAATATTTTTAAAAAAGATGCAATTTTGTCACAAAATCGTGTATGTATTTATCTGCAGTATATCACCCTGCTTTCTAGATATTGTGTCTGCATTGGCTATTTCAAAGATCATATCTGGATAAAATGCATCTTGAAAGTCCTTGATTTCATATTTGTCTGTACTTAATTATGTTGTTATTGAAATAATATGTCGTCTTCTAGTCCTAGTCGAGCTGTCAAAATTAGTTTTTTGAATATTCATTGAATTAAAAAAAAAAATCCACATTCGTTTATGCATTCGAATTTTAGGTCTGCACACAAAATGCGACGATGATGTAAGTGTCATTGCATTTTAATGCTTTTGTTAGCCTATCCAGTTGAACTCACTAGATGCGGTGCTGCTACGTTGTTCATTCAATATATTGTGGAAAATGAGAGCATCAGTGTGGAGAAGATGTTGTTTACGTTAAAACTGAAACCAAGCCACTCCTACAGAATGCATAATTATCACGTTTTCTAGAGGGACATCTATCAGCGTTGCACTCACGTCTCGCACGAGAGAGCGGATTGTCTAGAAAGCCATGTAAAATTAATGTAAGTTCAAGTTTTAAAAAACATGTCTCAAGACTTTATGGCGTTTTTTCCCATCCCACTGTATCTCATGTTTTTAAATGAAGAAAGTTCGAATTTTGATAATATTTAAGTAGAAAATTCGAATTTAGTTTTTCAGTCATTTTGACAGCCCAAAGTCCTAGACTCCAGTCTTGATAATATATTGATTTTATACAGTTTTATATATTTATTAAATGTTTGGTTAAAAAAAAAAGTAATGTTTTTGAAAGAAGTCTCTTATTCTCATCAAGGCTGCATTTATTTGATCAACAAAAAAAAAAGTCTAAAATATTGCAATTTAAAATAAATTTTCTGCTCAGAAATGTTTTAAAATGTAATTTATTCCTATCACTATTATAAACAATGTTGAAAACAACTCCTTAATATTTTTGTTGAAACTATGATACTTTTATTCAGGGTTTGATGACTTTAAAGTTCAAAAGATCATAAATATTTTGTAACGACGTGAATGTCTTTACTTTCACTATTTTTCTTAATTGCATTAATTTAATGCGTCATTGCTAAATAAAATAATAATAATACATTTAACGGACCCCATTAACTCAAACCTTATTCGTTTGCTCTCTTGGAAGCAGTGGTATTTCCTTCAGTAAATGTATTTTTTGTAGGATGTTGTATCGAATTCGGGTCTCATTTTAACCTCATGTTTCTCTGTATTTTCTGTCCTTTTTTCAGGAGAGTCAGGGTTGGGAAAGTCCACGCTGATAAATTCTCTGTTCCTGACGGATATGTACTCTGGAGAATATCCTGGACCTTCACATAGAATCAAGAAAACAGTTCAGGTATATAGAGTGAAGATTTGTTTCCTAAATGTCAGTAGATGCGGCTTGTTCCTTCTCAGTTGTGCACTGGGAACAGTTTACCTGAATATAACTTTAAAGGTTTTTAAATCATAAGTTCAGGCACGCATTTCCAGGTTCCTATGCCACTATACTTCTTACTTCTCAAGCATACTTAAGTAATACTTCAGTAATAGCTATGCTATGTCCTGCATGTTTGTACTTGTAGCCTTTAAAATGACTGAGTCCAAAGCTTTACACAGCATTTCAGCTTTATGATAATTGTCTTTGCATCAACACCACTAATACCCAGTGGTATGTACACAAAAGTGACCAAGCAGACACAAGCTACTAGTGTTTACACCAGCTATTCGTGAGGTCTTACTTATTTAGCATTTACTAGAGCATATGTTGAGGGCCTCTGTGTAGAAATAGTAATTCAGATGGTCTGTTATCCACAGGTGGAACAGTCTAAAGTGTTGATGAAGGAGGGAGGCGTCCAACTTCTGCTCACGATAGTGGACACTCCAGGATTTGGAGACGCTGTGGACAACAGCAACTGGTGAGAACGATTTCGGTGGATTGCCAGATATAATTATCACAACATGGTTTAATATCAGGTTGCTTGATATAATTAGATGGCTATGTGATTGCGTTTTCATTACTGTGGTGTTGCTTTAAACTGACAGCATGACCTGAATCTCCTGTGTGTTTTCTGCTCCAGCTGGCAGCCGGTCATTGATCACATCGACAGTAAGTTTGAGGATTATCTGAACGCAGAGTCTCGCGTGAACAGACGGCAGATGCCGGACAGCAGAGTGCACTGCTGCCTGTATTTCATCGCACCCTCAGGACATGGGTGAGTGATCGGAGACATGTCCTCCTGCTTTCTTGCTGTTAATTATTCTTTATAATGTCTTAAAAGAAGGAGAAAACTTACCAATGATATGTTGACCTCCCATTTAGCATCACTAATTGAAGTAGTTTCTGTCATAAAGTGCCACAATTCAGAGTTTATTCAGAGTTGTGGTTTAAATTAAACCCTACAATTTGAGGTAGGAATGGTAAGCATTAAATGGATCAAAAATTACATTAAACAATTCTACATTGATACAAAAAAAGTTGATTTTCAAATAATTGTTATTCTTTTGACATTCTATTCAAAAATGAATCCAGAAAAAAGCTGTATCACAGTTTCCACAGAAATATTAAGCAGTTTTCAACACTGATAATAATAAGAAATGTTGATTGAGCAGGAAATCAGCATATTAGAATGATTTCTGAAGGATCATGTGACACTGAAGACTGGAGTAATGATGCTGAAAATTCAGCTTTGCATCACAGGAATAAATTACATTTTAAAATATATTTTCAAATAGGAAAGTTGTTTTAAATTGTAATAATATTTCATAATACTGATTTTAGCTATTAAATAAATGCAGTCTTGTTGAGTGTAAGAGACGGCTTTCAAAAAAATTTTAAAACTTTTTTTTTTTAACTATAATTTTGTGCATAAAATAGGTTGGTTGTATACAAACTAATACTTGTTTTTTTTTTTTTTTTTTTTTTTTTCATTTATCAAACTTCAGTTCATGAATCAGCTTTCCCCTTATGTTTTTGAGTTTTTTTTTTTCCTGCTAAGAGGTCTGATAATAGCTTTCATTGACAAACCGGAGTTGAGGTCACTGAAATTTTCCTCTTAGTCAGTGAAAACATTAGAATGACTGTGTTACTGTAAGCAGCTGTTCTCAGACAATAGTGGATCTGTGTGCAGTTGCAGTGAAGATGGAGGAACGTGTTGCTCTATTCAGTCTTGTGTCCACACAATCATGATGATTATCAGAACTGAAGCGTGGAAGAACGTAAATAGTATGGGTGTTGTTGCATATGATTCAAAACGGAAAACAATTTAGCAGTAAAAGTACAACACACAACCACTAGTTACTTTTTTTTTTCTCTTATAAAACAACGATATTCAAAACAGCAATATTTCATTCAGTAATGTTCAATAAATAATTACAATAATAATAAATTTCTCCCCGAAATAAAATAAACAACATATTAGATTTATTGGTTATTTTATTTCATTTTTTAATATATCCTTTAAATTCTATGGATCATAAGATATTCTATCTTTATAGTTTAGAAGTCCAAATTGAGTTGGACTTCCAAACTACATTATTATCTTTTCTGTAGCAAATGCGAGTGGTTTTTAACTGTGCAAAAGTTCTAAGTATGACCTTAAATATGAACTGTAGGTTCGGTGATTCTTGCATTTGCAAAGACCATTAAAAAGCTATTGAGAGAACCATGATCATTATCATAGTGTTGTGTTGTATGTTTTTCCACCAGACTGAAACCTTTGGACATCGAGTTTATGAAACGGTTGCATGAGAAGGTCAACGTCATCCCACTGATTGCCAAAGCAGATACCCTGACACCCGAAGAGTGCCAACAGTTCAAGAAACAGGTCAGCCGGCTGTAGCCTCCAGTTCTTGTGTGTTAAGTCCTGTCCGTTTACACTCCTGATTAAGAAAAAGGCAAGAAGAGACAGCAGGAGTTCAAGCCTCCGGCACCATGTGTGTCTTGAGCGCTTTGCCATCTGTCAGAGTATTATCTCTGCAGGAACCATGAGCAGGAGCGCAGCATTACCGCCCAGACAGGAAAGATCAGATGAAACGATCTGAGCACATCCACAAATAAATAAACAGAGGATGTTCCTCAACCCTAAACAATCGCTCTTGGTGATCCTCCGGAGGTTATGTGCTGGGCCCGAAGAAATCGCAGAGAGTTTGTGTGATTTTCAAACTCGTTTTTATGTTTCTCTAGATTATGCGAGAAATCCTGGAGCACAAGATCAAAATCTACGAGTTTCCAGAAATGGATGATGAGGAGGAAAACAAGATTGTGAAAACAATCAAAGTAAGAGTTCAACATTTGTGTAACATACAAATTTCCCCAAAACATGCGTAATTTAACGACCAGCAGAATTAAATTGACTGATTTTGCAGTTATATGTTTATGAGCTGTGATATCGTAAATGAGGGCTTTCATTGAATGTTCTGATGGAGGATTTTTGTGTTATACTTTGTACTTCAAACACCTTGTATTGTATTGTACTTTGTATTTCAAAAGGAAAAGTAAGAAATATCCCGTTTTCTATGATCTGTCCTCTTTAAATGCTGTTCATATAGTATAATGAAGTGTAATATAATGATAAAGTTCTGGATCTGTGTCTATGAAGGTGGACAGTACATGTGGTTCACCAGGTGGCTGCACATTGAAAGCCTGCCAAATGTTGCTTTAGCAGCCAGATTCCTTGTACACAGCCATCCATGAGCCACTCTCTCTCTCTCTCTCTCTCTCTCTCTCTCTCTCTCAAGGATCGGTTGCCCCTGGCTGTGGTCGGAAGCAACACTATCATCGAGGTGAATGGCAAGAAGGTTAGAGGAAGGCAGTACCCATGGGGAGTGGCAGAAGGTAGATGCACTTGAAATATCTTTGACACTCAAATACATCTGAAATGTTTCAAGTTGCAGTTTTAATTTCAAACCTGTGATCGTTTTGATTGAGCAGCTAACATTAAAATAACTATAAATGCTTCTATGAGCCTTAGTGAGCATGAGAGACTTCTTTCAAAAACATCTTAAAAAAATCTAACTAACCCCAAACTTTTGAATAGTGTTGTTCCTGGATGTGATTATGTGCTCTAATAAATTATTACATCAGCTAGAAGTGAGGTCAGTCTTGTCTGATTGTCTTTTCTTTCTCCACAGTTGAGAATGGAGACCACTGTGATTTCACACTCTTAAGGAATATGCTCATCAGGTACAAATGGTCACCACAAGTCAAAATACACTGAGTTTGGCTGAAGTCTTGAGGAAATAAACTGTAGAAACACAAAAGCAGTAGCTTTGGGAAAGTGCATGAGACTCCACTTTAGCAATTTGACCACAAGGGTGAATTTTGTCAAATGCATTGATTCAAAAGTGTGCTTCTGCAACATAATTGCCACTTGATTTGATATTTTATATATTTGACCCTGGACTACAAACCAGTCTTAAGCCACTGGGGTATGTTTGTAGCAATAGCCAAAAAAAAAACATTGTATGGGTCAAAATTATTGAATTTTCTTTTATGCCAAAAATCATCAGGATATTAAGTAAAGATCATGTTCCACGAAGATATTTTATACATTTCCTACTGTAAATATATCAAAACTTAATTTTTGATTGGTAATATGCATTGCTAAGAACTTCATTTGGACAACTTTAAAGGTGATTTTCTCAGTATTTAGATTTAGATTTTTTTTTTTTTTTTTTTTTGCATCCTCAGATTCCAGATTTTCAAATAGTTGTATCTCGGACAAATATTGTCTTATACTAACAAACCATACATCAATGGAAAGCTTATTTATTCAGCTTTCAGGTGATGTATAAATCTCAATTTCGAGAAATTGGCCCTTATGACTGGTATTGTGGTCCAGGGTCTCATATCTATTGTGAAGGCACTCATACTTTAGGCATGGCTTTGTGGAGCCAGTGTATAAACATGAACTTGTTTTGTGTCAGAACCCACATGCAGGACCTCAAGGACGTAACAAATAACGTCCATTATGAGAACTACAGAAGCAGGAAGCTTGCGGCTGTTACCTGTAACGGAATTGACAACAACAAAACCAAAGGCCAGCTCACCAAGTAAGATACATTTAGTATCATATCACTGATATTAAATAAACAATTCTGTCTACTTGATCCCAGAACATACACTTCATATCAAATGACAAAGGCCTTTGCCTGCATGGTTTTTCCTGAGATTCGAGATATATACACTATCTTTATATACACTATAAGTGTGAGCGGAAGTGCCTGGAATAATGTAAGACGGGAGATAAGCATCCGTTATATGCAGGGTTACATTCCATACCGGCTCATCGCAGACACTTAAAACACACTCGACTCTGACCTGCGTCATAATTTGTAAATGTAAATTATAACACTCAAGCAACAATGTGTTCCTGGCACTCCACATCTCTGGCGTTGAGTATATAAATCTGAACAGCCATCTGATTAATGGTAGTGTCATATTAGTGTTTACACTTCTAATTTTATACAGTTGAAATAACAAACACACTAACACTTACTCTGAAATTAACTTTAACCTTAATTTTAATGCTGAACATTTGTTAAATATAGCATTTTTTTAAGTGATGCTCAGTTGTCAAACAGCATTGTGATATTTTATGTTGCATCATTTCCTGTTGTCTGGTGTATTGAAGACCACACTGTAAACCTCCATACTTAGATTTGTGGCTGGCCTACTTCTGTTTTTAAAGTCAACATAAAATGCTGTTTGACAGGATAACAGGATAGGATAGTCAGACAGGATATTCACTGGGGGAAAATGTAGAGCAGTACTTTATTTTATCCATTAGGAACTGATTGGATCATTAGAAGTGGATGTTACAGAATGGAGTCGGTTGGTAATATAATATAATACAATATGCATACTATGTAATCTAACATATAATGAAAAAATAGGAAGGGGTTTAACAGTTAATGGGGTCAATTTCGATTTCATGTTAACTCGCTTAAATATATTTTCTGTCAGTACATTTCTCTGGTTTGAGGAGATTTATATTAAAGTGCCCCTATTACGGATTTTTGAAAATGACCTTTCATGCAGTGTGTAACACAGCTCTAAGTAAATGAAAACATCCTGCAAAGTTTTAAATCCGAAAGTGCACTGTGTATAAAGTTATTGTCTCTCAAAGAAAGAGTCGACTCTGAATCAATGAGTCGTTTTTAAAACGTCTGACATCAACATGAAACATTAGCATATTGCTCGCCCACTTCTTGGTCTTTTCACTTGGTCTGAATGAAAATGAAAATTCATTCTTTGTGACTAGGTGCTGCTTTTGGAGAGGTTAGGGTTAGGTTAGGGTTTCCCCGGTAAGGTTGTACACAGGCAGCACTGCCAAATGCTGCTTTATCAGTTATTACAGGCATGATGTAATGAAAATGAGACCAATCGACCAATCACCGCAGATTAGCATCATGCAAAGGAGGGGTTTGAAAAAATTAATCATTGAGCGAATCGTTCGTGAGTCGTTGAGCAAATCAGGTAAAAAAAAAATGCATACTATAAGACAATGTGAAAGTGTTTTTTGACCTTGCATGAATGTCAACATGTTGTTGGGGACTCCCAAAACCAAAATATGAACCTTTCATAACCCATAATAGGGGCATTTTAAGATATCCCTTCACAGTTTGCTATGCTCGCTAACCCTTAATTTAAGAAGGCAGACTCTTAACACAAGCACGATTGCACACATGCATGAGCACGCGCTCACAGACACGTTTGTGGTCACGCCATGCAGCTTCCAATAGTCGACAGTCACCTCTAACCTAAAATATCGTTTTTGCAGGAAACCACATTGAAAGCGTTATATTCCAGACTAGTATTTCCTCTCATCTGCTTTCTGTTGACACATTATTTTGCTCTTTATTGCACAGTATGATTTGTAGCATGCTAAGTGTGTGTGTTTTTGTCTTTTAGAGTTGACACGGTTGAAGGCATGTAAGTGGTCATTTACATTTTTCCAAATTCCTGTGTTGTACAGATCCTCTCTTCCTCTGGGAACGGTGTCTTGCGGTGTCTGTTATCTCCCTCTTTTTCCACCAGTTCCATGTGTGATTTTTCCCGGGGAGTTATAGACCTTGTGGCAGCAACCCAGTTGAACTGGTTAGATTAGAGGAGGTCAAACCCTTCCATAGATTCATGATGTGAAGTATCCAGGAGTATATACTACTGTTTGTCTATGAGTGGGAGAAAAAAAAAAAGATTCACGGGTGCATTGCCATTTTTACTCCGACTTTGATTCACAAAAATGGTTGTATTGAATTCAAATCCGTTCTGCTCATTTTTTTCATTCAAAATATGAATTGTTTACATATTAAATGATCTATTATTTAAATATTTAATCACTAATATTTATTAAATTAAAAACATGTATATATTTTTATTTATTTATTTTTGCTAATATATGTCAGTATATTAGTGTTAGTATTAGTTTTAATTTCAATAACCCTGATTGGGATGCATCATTAATGAATCATTTTGGACTGAATCAACATCGTATTATGAGTCCCACCGTCTTTGCATATGCTCCTGTCAAACCTCTTCGCAGCTTTCCTGCGCCACTCACTAACTTGATCAGCAAAATGCTTTTGCTATTAACAGCTTTCAGGTTCCTCTGGGACCAGGATGTTTGTTCGTTTGATGTTCTTCCTCCTTTTTCTCTGCCTTAGGCAAGACTGGCCATGGTAAGCCATGAGTGTTTAGTTGCCAGAGGTGTTAAGAGGGAGCGATTGGTCACGGGTGTCACCTTGAGCTCATCTTTGTGATAAGGAGTGGGCAACGAGGGCTTTGTTTGTCCACTCTTCCATCTCCTCTTGTCTTGTGAAGATGCACAGGGATGCGTTGCTCTAGGGGAAACTGTGGGATGTGCTCTCATGATTGTATATTGCATGTGTCAATACTAGGAGCCCTATTGCCCAGATGGAGGAGGAGAGAAGGGAGCATGTGGCCAAAATGAAGAAGATGGAGATGGAGATGGAGCAGGTGTTTGAGATGAAAGTCAAGGAGAAGATCCAGAAGCTGAAAGATTCAGAGGCAGAGGTACTGACAGCACAATTCCTCAATATGTCCTAAAATTGATTAGGTGATAAAACTAAAAGAATAACATCTTTATATAAATATCATTTATTTTATTTTATTCTGAACCATAGTTTGGACCACATAGCCGTTGCAGATTCCAAAAATATGTAAAACAGTAAGAATACAGAATAAAAATAATGATGTTGTTTACACTGGTTTTTACTAAATCAACACAATGATAATTGATCATACTTCATTTATATTTACTATATGCACATTTCCACACCAGGGCTATTATAGTTAAACTAAAACCATAAAAAAACTGAATAAAATGAACGAAATGATTTTAAGATTTATTTATTTTTTCCATTTTATTTAGTTTTAATTGATGTACTAAAATAAATGGAAGTAAATTAATTAAAACTGTGGATTAAAAAAAAAGAAAGAAAGAAAAAAGACAAATGTACTAAAAAATAAAATGAATAAAAATGATTCCAGGCATATTATACTTTATAGGATTTTTTAAAATATTAAGACAGAAAAATTTAAAAATAAAAACTTATTCATAATAAGAATTAACTATAATAGTATCTCAGTGATACTGAAACACACAGGTTTGAAATGCTTCTTTGCTCCTTTAGTTAAATTCTACAATCTGTGTCAGCTGTCTGCTTAGTGTGCTTGTTTGTCAGGAAGTAACAGAGCCTGACCTCTTGTTTGTGTGTGGCTTTTGCAGCTGCAGCGGCGTCATGAGCAGATGAAGAAGAACCTGGAGGCTCAGCATAAGGAGCTGGAGGAGAGAAGACGTCAGTTTGAGGAGGAGAGATCCACCTGGGAGACCCAGCAGCGTATCCTGGAGCAGCAGAAAATGTACATCATCCGAAAAATTAAACCATATATAATATTTTTAAATAATATATTGAATATATGATATCATTTTTGTATTTTCCTTTTTTTTTAAGACCCTTCTGAATTTCTAAAATAATGCATCCCTGCTCAGAGCAGTTTTTATGTATGTATTTATTTATTTATTTTTATTAATGTTTTGTTTTTCTCCCCCACAGGACTTTGGACAAGAATAAGAAGAAAGGGAAGATCTTTTAAAATTGTTAATGATGACCAGGTTGTTCTCATTGGCCAACCCCCCCGACCTGATATCTGTGTAGCCTTCAGACTTCAGAGGTCTGACGGAGGCGTTCAAGCTGTCCGTGGACTTCGGCTAAAGCGTTTACCTTCGTGAAACTCAGTCTTAGGCGAGCCAAACCCATACCAATCTAAACAAAATCTATAATGAATTCACTTACCAGCTGATGTCTACACTTATATTGGCAAAAATGTCTGAACTATATTTTGGTGATAAATTGTTTACTCGTTAACTGAATAACAAGAACCTCTATAACAGAAGTGTGACTGTGCTCTATTTTCCCTGGATGAAGAATCCCATGTAACGTGGCCAAATTATACAACTGTAAATGCACAAGTGACATCCAGGGACGGGCAAACGTATTATTTGCTCTTTTGGCTTACAATTTAGTTTTTCTCTTATTGCAGAAGTGTTTCCAAAGTATAATGTCTGTCTAGTCAGTATCCTTTGACCACCTCCTATAACTTCATTAATGTTATTTCAGTTATTTTTATATATATATAAATATGTATACGTACTCCAAGACAGCTAACGTAATATTTTTTGTATGTTTCTTAATACTCAGCAGACAGGTGTCTTAATTCATGGACAGGAACAGTCGTGCTCATGACGGAGAGGTTTCAACATGTTTGTCTGTAAGCTCACCTCTGCTGTACAGTATTTCAGCTGTTAGGACACGAGTCCAAAGCAATTTTTGTTTCGTTTCTTATGTTAAGTTCTGCGTCTCTGTATTTTTAATTTTATTTTTCATTTGTATTGTACAGTCTCTTAATAAACTTGTGACGATACAGGGTGCTCATTTAGACTTCTGGAAGATCTCAAATAGTGTTGCAAGACTGGAAACCGCCATGTTTTGATATTTTAAATGAACATTCAAATCTACAAAAAAATCTGCCTACAACGTTTTTGTACAAGAGACAATGATCATAATATTGAAATGATTTTGTTACAGGGCAGTCGTCACACTTTATCCCCTTGTATCACATTAAAAGTAGTGTTACTCAATATTTAATCATTAAAATGTGTTATGCTTGTATTAATAATGAATGTTTCCCAATAAGGTTTTACAGTTATAATGCAGTAATACATTGAACCTTCAAAATAATTAATGCTTAAAGTTTAGAAAGTAAAAGTGGGACCAACATTATAATTCTAAATGAATTAAGTGATAAACAGTCTTTGACTTGGTACTTTAATAAAATAATACGTGTTACATATTTTAAAAGTCTAGCAAATTGAATTACATTTTTGTTACAAATTTAATTATTTTTCTCAGTGGCATCTGTCATCTTTTTACTTTTAACCAACAAATGCATTACAATTTTAAAGAGCCAATGAATAAAAATCACTTTATGCCTTAAAATTAACCTTTGAAGATTCCCTTAAAAGTGAAACAGTCGCTCTATTATCGCTCAAACTAACTTGTGAATGAATCGAATAAATATTTGTGAACAGGTCATGTTATTTGGTTTTGTTTGCGTTTGTGTCCGTTTAACAAATGAGCACAATGGAAATGTATCATGTGACAGTATGACTCTTCATCATGCTTTAATCATTATTCAGCACTAGGCGGCGGTGTGGACACATTACCGATCCTTCCTCATTCTTTTGCATTGGAGACGTTGAAACTACTTTTGTTGGGTGGTTAAACATTACTAGTTCGTTCACACACTTAAACATTTTTAATTGTGTCTTTAGTGTCGAAACTTTTTTTTTTTTTTGCGCCACTATATATATATATATATATATATATATATATATATATATATATATATATATATATATATATATATATATATATATATATATATATGACAAATGCAATTTCCTAAATAACTATTACCTTGTTTTTATTTTAAATGTATTTATTTCAGAACAGAGCGTTATAGGTTTCAACCTGACGTTTTGGACCAAAAGTAGGTGCATGTTAAAAGCTTCAACTAAGTCACAGTGCTCGTCTTTTTCCTAGAAGGAACCTGAAAGAAAATATATATCGTTAAAAACGTTGTGACAGAATATGCTGTAGGCTATGCATGTGGAAAAAGGAAAGAAAAAACTGACAAACCTGGTTCAACCACATTCCGTTTTCCCATTAGACCCACAAAAGTCAAGATGGGTCTGACCCTGTTTTGTGTGTGTGTGTGTGTGTGTGTGTGTGTGTGTGTGTGTGTGTGTGCAAAAGTCTGAAATTGCTGCTCTGGAAGTCATTTGTAAGATAAACCACATTATTAGATTTGATTCAGTCATCGCATTAATGTAAATACACATATTATAGGACACCCTTCAGTCATGATAAATGCAAAAATAAAAATGTAGGACATTTATTTTTAAAGCACATTTAAATACAACCAGTTATTCTTAAGTACAAAATACTTGATGAGGAAAAACTCCCCAAAATTCAACCAAAATACTTCCTGTCTATTCTTCCTGTTTTATGTGATTTGACAGAGAAAGCAACATTTATATTATACAGTGTATTTATACCATGATATATATCAACTGATTATGTAGAATTGAGAAGGAAAAATAACCTCAACACAATACAATTTGTAAATTTTTACCAGATGATCTTTTCCCCATTAGACCGATAACCTGTTTATAATAATTAAGCAATGGAACCAGCTGACAAACTATATTGTTGCTAAATGATTTTATTTAAAATATTAATATTGTGTATTAAATTGCAAATGAAATCACTTCTATATTCCAATCGGGCATAAAAGAACAATAGAATAAATAAAATATAAATAGATGAAAAAAATGAATAAAAAAATCCTTTGGCCGCTAACTAAAATAAGTATAAGTTGAAGCACTAAAATTACTAAAAAAATTAAACTGACATAAAAATAAATTAAGGCTAAAAAGATGAAGAATGAAATAAATGCAATGAAAACTAAACATATAAAAAATAAAAGCAAATATAAAAATAGTAAAAAGTACTATGATCGTATATAAATAACACCAAAAAACATCTGAAGAAATAAAATATTAAAGAAAGCCCCAAAAAGGACATAATATGAAAGTCATTGAAATGGTTCGCGGATTAAAATAAAACTACATAGATTTTCCACTCGTTCCTGTTTTTTCATTCTTTTCTAAGGATTGAATGTATTTTTAATATTCCGTATGATTCTATTTAATATTTTGCATAGTAACACGCTCCTTCTCGTCTCTTATTGGCAATTTGATCGTGTCACTCAAACCTGCAGGCCTCCGTAGGACACGCCCCGCTTTTATCCAAATGAGGAAGAAGTTGAATTAAAAGTGAAACAATGTACCGTTAGAGATACACAGATCCGGGAGCGTGTACACAACAAAGAAATGCCCGTTCTCAGCTGAAAACCATGTTTTACTGTCGATTTCTGCTGTTTTTTTGTTTTTATGTGTTATGTTGCTACGCTGCGTTCCGCGTTAACGCAACGTCTCCTCCGAGAAATGCGAAATCTTCTGATAATCTGCAGCACATAGACTCTGCAGGTAGCACCAGATACAAAGGAAGGTCCACTGAAGGTCTGGAGGGGTTTGAACCTGGGGATGTTGCTCCTGATTTCCAGGTGCACACTCTGGACGGAGTGTTTATTTACAGTCCTCAGAACGACTCGAGCAGTGCGCTCATCGTGCACGCGTTCACCAATAAATCCGCCTTTCTGGAGTGTCTGTGGACGTGGAGCGAGTCTCTGTCAGACCTGCTGAAATATCTGCCGTCCAACACTGAAGTCCTGCTGCTGTCCCTGGACGACACTGCGCCGCAGGACGCCCTCTGGATGAGAGAACAGGTGTACAACGCCGCAGCGCATGGGTACAGACACATTCAGTATCACATTAACATCTCACATATCACTCTAGCTCGCTTTCTTTCTTTCTACCAGACAGTACCACGTTTTATTATGATTTTGGACAACACGATACTGTTGTATTCTTAGATGCATTGATAGATAGATAGATAGATAGATAGATAGATAGATAGATAGATAGATAGATAATTTATTCCTAAAAATCTATTCATTTATTTAGTTATGTATTTCTTATCATTTATTTTTTATTTATATCATTTATTTGTTTATTATGATTTTTGGACATCATGGTTAATACTGTAGTATTTTGTTAATTACCTTAGAGAACTATTTAAATAATAACATTAGTATACAACTACGTAAACACTTCACTACCTTATTATAGAATATTAAAAAAGTACATTACCATGACTATACCATGGGTTTATTGATTGATTTATTTATTTATTTTGGACTAAAAAGTACTTGTAAATCATATTTTTAATTCATTTTTAATATTTTAGTTACCTTGGAAAACCATTTAAATAATTTACGTTTTTAGTATACAAATACGTAAATATTCAATATTGTAAAATATATTAAAGTACTATGGCATTACCATCTGATATCACATCACTGTGGTGATAGATAGATAGATAGATAGATAGATAGATAGATAGATAGATAGATAGATAGATAGATAGATAGATAGATAGATAGATAGATAGATAGATGCAGACACACAGGTTTTTAATTCATAAGTATTTTTATTTTTTTAAATTTAATATTTATTTATATAAAAAATACCAGGTCATATTGTGATGTTTGGATATCATGGTAATACTATAGTATTTTTAAAATTACCTGTAAAAAACACTGTAACTGTAGTGTGATATTACCACAGTATGCAAAAATGACATCAAGGCAATTAATATTCAAACACCATTTTTTTTACTTGTTAGAGGAAAAGAGATCTTGTCCAGAATGCATTTCTCTCCTACTCCTGTGTTTGCGCTGGGTAACTGGTTACCCAGAGTTCTGTACTCATGGGGATGTGGTGGACAGAACTGCGGCCTCGCTCAGGTGCTTTTCTCCTCTCCAGGTGAGTGTGTCTTGATGGGATTACATGACTCGGTTCCATTTGTTTTGAAGGTCGTCATTTCTTAAAGGGTTAGTTCACCCCAAAATGAAAATTATGTCATTAATTACTCACCCTCATGTTGTTTCGTTCCAGTAAGATAATTTGTTCATCTTCAGAACACAAATTAAGTTATTTTTGATGGAATCGGAGAGCTATCTGACCCTCCATAGACAGCAACGCAACTGAAATGTTCCCAGGTCCAAGAACTTAGTAAATACATCAGTAAACCAGTCCATGTGACATCAGTGGCACGACTTCAGTTTTGTGATGCTACGGAATACTTTTTTTTTTTTGCGCAAAGAAAAACAAAAATAACATAATTTACTCAACCATTCTTCTACCCCGAGCGTATTACAATGTATACGCATGCTTTCCCCCAAGCGTAAACAACGCTTATTATCCAGATTACCTTCATGCGCACGCTCCAAAATCCCCCCCAAACATAAACAACGCTGAGTACGTCCAATACGTTTTTGGGTACTCTCCCAAATTGGCAGAAGACGAAACTCGGGGGAGAAGAATGGTTGAGTAAATGTTATTTTTGTTTTCTTTGCGCAAAAAAAAGTAATCTTGTAGCATTGCAACACTGAAGTCGAGCCACTGATGTCATATGGACTGGTTCACCGATGTATTTACTAAGTTCTTGGACCTGGGAACATTTCAGTTGCGTTGCTGTCTATGGAGGGTCAGATAGCTCTCCGATTTCATCAAAAATAACTTAATTTGTGTTCTGAAGATGAACAAAGGTCTTACGGGTTTGGAACGACATGAGGGTGAGTAATTAATGACATAATTTTCATTTTGGCGTGAACTAACCCTTTAAATATTCTGGATTTGCAGACTGGAGTGCACCGGTGATCGCCAAGCGTCTCAATGCCCGATACGACTGGCTGAATGGACGCTGGGGTACAGATCCTTACAGACTGCTGGATGCAGGTGATGGTTGTGAACCTGTAGCATCTGTCAAAGGTGCAGTCGCGTGGGTATCTGAGGGTGGCTGCTCTTTCTTCACAAAGGTGAGCCGCATGAGGAAGGCAATATGGATATTTGTTCAAGATACAAGATATGGCCTGATTTTCAATGTTTTGAAATGTTTGATAAAAAACATGGCTGAATCTAACGCTACCGGAGTGCTGGTGTATGCATTACCTGGGAATCCCATACAGGACATGAACTGCTTAGGAGACGATTGTTCCACCTCCATCAACATACCTGCGTCTATGGTCCATATCGAACCATCTGTCATGCAAGCACTGCGGTAAAACAAAATTAATACTAAAATAAAACTAAAACTGAAATAAAAAATAAGGCTAAATAGAAATTGAAAAAAAACTAATAAAAATGCTGCAGTATATTTTAACCAATTAATAAAACATACCTTTATCAAGGTTGCTGTCATTTCTGTGCTTTCATCTTCAAAGTAGTTTCCTACACATGAAAAATGGCATGTGAAAGTTTTAGTGATGGCACATGAATTTTTAATAAGATAAACAAAGAGGCTGTTTGTGATTGGTTGTGTGTTGTCAAACAAGTCATAATAACATTTCAGCATTTCATTATTTAATACTTAAGAACTTTATGTGTGTATTTGCAATGTTTGCAGCATTACTTATATTATTTAAACGGGCTGATAAATCATGCAGGGGTTTATATATAATTTTTTTTTTTTCAATAATGTTTGACGTGTGGATTGTTTCGATAGAAAGGGGCGCCCTGTGAACGTGACGTTCCAGGTCACACCTTCTCCAAACTTCTTCTTCGCGATCAACCAGAAGGGGGCGCTGTCTGAGATGGGCTGGTTTCTCTACCCCACCTTTAGATTCATTGCCTGGCAGGCTGAGTGGTAAGAAAACTGGGTAACACTTTATTTTAAGGTGTCCTTGTTACACATGTTACATGTAATTACTATTATAAAAACAAGAAATTATGCATAATTACATGCAAGTAACCCTAAACTAAACCCTAATCCTAACCCTAACCATATAGTAAGTACATGTAGTTAATTAATATTAAACGTATAATTACACAAAGACAAGGACACCTTAAAATAAAGTGTGACCGAAAACTGATATCTGATATCTTAACAGTTATCCACTCAAAACAATTTCTCTTCATGTTTAGTGCATGTACTGGAAACCGGGGCTATTGTCACAATTTGAATCGAGTTAAAAGTAAAGTTGAATGTAGTGATTGACTGATGGCCAATGCCATAGGGATATCTGGAGAACTGGGTGCTGACAGCTGATATTGTGCTAATATGTGCCAAATGCTGATCTTAAATCTTAAAATTGCAAAATATTGTCCAATTATTGGCCTGGCTGTTACTATCACTAATTTATGGTATCATAATTTTACTTCTTTTTATCTCCTTTTATGTCCTTATGTCCAGTTCACATTTATTTAATTCTGTAGGTTCACATTCAATGAGGCTCTGCAGGAGCAGCTGAGTCAGCCTGCTGTTATAGTGCCTGTGTTTGATCGTCATCTGATGCAGGGAGAGACGGGCGCTCAAGCAGTGGTGGATCTGCCTGGAGGTTTGAACATCCACCATGACATGACAGGCCTATCGTTCAAAGCTAGACATTTTTTGTCTAATTCTGTCTTTTTTGTATATAGATTACATGGATTATGATATTCTGGAATTGGACGCCTCCCTGTCCTGTCCCGGCCGCAGGGACGAGACATGTGCTCACTGGGATCACACCGTACAGCTGTACGTTTGCTGCGATCGCACCAGCCCATACTGCAACGTGGAGCTTGGGCGCTGGATAACAGCCTTCCGCAGGTACAGGATCATTCGGGTTAACTGAATTGTTGCTGTTTTTTCGACATTGTCATTGTGGACATTAGAAATTAGCCTTAAAGGGATAGTTCACCCAAAAATGAAAATGTTATGTTTATCTGCTTACCCCCAGGGCGTCCAAGATGTAGGCGACTTTGTTTCTTCAGTAGAACACAAACAAAGATTTTTAAGTCAAACCGTTGCAGTCTGTCAGTCATATAATGGAAGTGAATGGGAATCACAGCTTTGAGAGTCAAAAAAACATACACAAACAAAACCAAATTAAATCCTGCGGCTCATGATGATACATTGATGTGTAAAGACACAAGCGATCGGCCTGTGCAAGAAGCTGAACAGTATTTATATAATTTTTTTGTCTCTGATTCACACAATGTCCGAACTGTCCTGAGCGCGTTCTCAACAGCCGGCGCATGACGCGTCTTCTTCTTCTTCTTGCTTTAGGGCAGATCGCAGACTTATAAGTGCATTACCGCCACTTATCTCTAAAATGGACCATCGACACTCCTAATTGAGATTGTAGATTGAGTGTCAATGGTCCATTTAAGAGATAGGTGGCGGTAATGCACTTATAAGTCTGCGATCTGCCGTAAAGCAAGAAGACGAAAAAGACATGCTCAGGACAGTTCGGACATTGTGGTGAATCAGAGGTAAAAAAACAATATAAATACTGTTCAGTTTCTTGCACATATTGGGCTTATAAGTCTGCTACACATCTGTGTGTCGTCATGAGCCGCAGGGTTTTGTTTTGTGTATGTTTTTTTTACTCTCGAAGCCGTGATTCCCATTCACTTCCATTATATGATTGACAGACTGCAACGGTTTGAGTTAAAAATCTTTGTTTGTGTTCTACTGAAGAAACAAAGTCACCTACATCTTGGATGCCCTGGGGGTAAGCAGATAAACATAACATTTTCATTTTTGGGTGAACTATCCCTTTAAGGCCTGTTCACATCAAGGATGTGACAAATAATGATTTTAGATTTAGTTTTAAATGTCATTCTATATTTAAAAGAACAGCAGAGTCCACACCACAGCTATAATAATACTGGCACAGAGGAACAATATCATCGGAATGACTTTCAGAACAATTTTTTCAGCTGATGAATGATAATGAATAAAAACATTGACAGCCTGTCAGCACCTGCTTCCAAGAGCTTGAGCATTTAAGGGGGCACATGACAAACCTGCATTTTGCACTTATAATTTATAGAATGTTATTGGTGAGGAGTCGGACACTAATAGTTTTCCTTATTGTTATCTTTATAGTAATGGGCACTGGCCTTTGTGTTACAGTTTGTTGCTGATGGTAGAAACTGTTTGTGACTTTCTTTACAGAGGCACAGGTCACTGGCTGACGGATGTTTCTCCTTTGATTCCCCTGCTAAATGACAAGAAATGTGTCTTCACCATGAAGACTGTGCCATGGGCCATGCCATGGATGACGTCTCTCAATCTACGCTTTAGTCACAGCAACCAGACAGGTCAGAACTAATTTGATTCATTTCTTAAGAAATTAACACGTTTATATAGCAGGGACACATTAAATGATCTAAAGTGACAGTAGAGACATTCTCATGTTACAAAAGATTTCTGTTTCTACTGTATTTTGCAGCTTTCTATTCATCAAAAATTCCTAAAAAAAACTAAAGCAAAAAGTAAATATGAGGCAGCACAACTGTTTTCAACATTGATAATAATAAGTGTTTCTTGAGCAGCAACGGTTTGTGAAGGATCATGTGACAATCAAGACTGGAGTAATGATGCTAAAAAAAACAACTTTGCATCACAGAAATAAATAATATTTTAAAATATATTCATTTAGAAAACAGTTTAAATTGTAATAATATTTCACAGTATTACTGTTTGTACTGTATTTTTTGCTTTGATGTTTTGTTATCTGTTGTGGCTATCAGACATTTTAGGCATTGATTACACTGTACTGTATGTGCAATACTGAGTGTTTCAAAAAGCTTGTAAATATTGTGCAAAAGATTTTTCATGTCAAATACGTTTAGTTGTGCTTATAAAGTGTGCAACTTTTGGGGCCACCTGTGCTTTTTGTATGACACACAGAGTTGCTGCCTATATAAATTGAAAACATGTGAGGTTGTGTTTCAGTAAGGATGCTGTTTTAGAAGAGATGCGTGTATGCAGTGGACACTAGATTAGTGTTGGGCAGTAATGCATTACTTGACACACTTTGATTACTTTTTTAGTAACGGAGTAATTTAACGCGTTATAATTTTCAGATGGTAATTAGAGTATAGTTACAAGCCGAGGTCTCTATGCGTTACTGCCGCGTTACATTGCTGACAGAAAGCAGTGTTTTATAATCTAGAGATTGTATTAAGGATGTAGCACACGCACTGTCAAGTGCCAGTGGATCAGAGACCTGCAGAATGTCTTTTACAGATTATAAATGAAGCCAAGCCATGCACGCAGCAGCCGCTTGCTTTAGTTAACAGTGTTCTGTGAATGTTGATGCTTTAATAACAAAAAAATTTCGGGAGCATGAATGCTGTGATTTCATAAATTTCATGGAGAAAAAAAGTAATGTAACTAATTACTTTTGAAATAAAGTAATCAGAACAGTAACGTGATTACTTTTGAAAGGAGTAATCAGTAATCAGTAATTTGATTACATTTTCAGAGTAACTTGCCCAACACTGCACTCGATTTTGAAAAAGAACATTTTTTTGCATAAACACCAACATTTTCCTGGAAAGAACATATCCATGACTGATTTACCACATGCAGCTGTGAATGCTATTGCTCACCCACATGTGTTCTATCGACTCAAGGGAACTCAAATATACTCAAAGGAACAAAATGAGCTGTCTCCAGTTTTGGAACAGAGAAGTGGAATGTCATCTACATAGTTAACACTACAGAAGGTTCTTCATTATCAAAATGAGTTGATATTACTCCACTTCATGTAACTTACAGAGAACTTCAAGTCTGTTACTGATGCTTCCTGCACACTTATAGTTTGTAGTCAGCCTCAGCTTTACAATAATATTTACAATGAGTCATACATCTATGTAATCACTAGCTCTATTTTAGTGCACTTGCAGAACACCATAAATACACTTTTCTTGGAAGTGCATTTAGGGGCTTGGCTGTTTCCCAAAATGCATCAGTGCAACTCGAGTTACTGTAGTAATAAACCAAGTCAGATAGATTGCAGCGGGATGAGGATGTCTGTTATGGATGTTGCCATCATCTGACATTGTTTTTGCAGGTAATTACTCAGACAGACTGTACCCTTTCAAGGTAATGTCACTGTTCCCTGGGGGGACGTTTGACAAGGACTATAACAGCAGATACCAGGAGATCAAGTTCACTCTTCCAGCTTCAACAAAGAAGGTGATGAATCCAAAACTGTTATTATTGGTGAAATAGTAATAATAATCGACTCCCAGTCAAAATTAAAAATCCTGCTTCCGACACATTGGCCAAACAGAAAAACATATTTCATTAAAAACTGCCAAATATCAGACAATATATAAGCCTTGGTGACCAAATAATATAACAATATATTTTAATATTTTTTTATTTATTTTAAAAAGTCATAATTTGTAATGAAACAAATTTTAAATATATAAAATTAATATCTATATATTAATTGAATGTGTGTTTTTACATGTGTTGGAACAGTACTATAAATAATACTAATAATAACAATAGTAATGCAATAATTATAATAAAATCTTTTTTAATATTTTATTTTAATACAATGTATTTATTTTGTGATTAATTAATTAATTTAAATCTATTTATCTATTCATTTCTTTATTTAATTGCATATAACATTTCTGGATAAGTAAAAACTTTCCATGGATTAAATGTGTTTTTTAAAATCTTATGAATATGATTTTTATAATAATACAATCAATCAATCAATTTGTTTATTTTAATTTATTCATTTATTTATTTTGCATTTAAAATGTATGTACAAGTAAAAACTTTCCATAAACGGAATGTGTGTTTTTACATGTGTGCTGGAATAGTACTAGTAACACAAAAATTATAATAATATCTTTTTTTAATATTTTTAATATTATTTTAGTATAATTCTTCATTCTTTCATTCTTATTATTTTATGTATTTTTGCATGTGATATTTCTGGAGAATTGAATTGAATATGTATTTTTGTGTGGCAGGTGGAGTTGTATGCCATTATCACGGCTCACGGGTCTGACGAGAACTTCTGCGGTGAATTTTGTGTGACATCACATAATTTCCTGATCAACAGATCCATCAATAACACCCTCGTGTTTGAGTCAGCTGGTTAGTAGCAGCAGGGTGGCAGAATTAGTGGACTTGATAACATTGTATGACATTAATGAACACCCTCATATTTGTGTCAGCTGCTCAGTAGGACCAGGATGGCTGAACTAGATAACATCTTTTGTCATCAAAGAAATGTGTTCACACTGTGCCAGTAAGTAAAACAGATGTGCATGTCCGTGCAGGAACACCTCTGGGCTGTGCCATGCGGGTACCTGAAGGAGCGGTGCCCAATGAACACGGGACCTGGTTGTACGGCCGCGCTGGCTGGTGCGACGGGCTCCAGGTGGATCCATGGAGGACCGACATCACCTCCCAGGTACAGCAACCACAGTGTTGCATACTACATATAGTGCATGTCCTGTGCAGCAATCAGTTAGTAGTAAAGCAATATTTTATTCTGACATGCACTCTTTAAAATAATGCCTCCTTATTGGCATTGATGATCTCATGAAGAGCGTTTAAGATCCATGGATCCTGGTTTAACAAACAGGTTCTTCAGGTTATTTAAATCTTCTTCATACTAAGAAAAGCAAATGCTTCTTTTAAGCACTGTTTACTGAAAGGTTTTGAGGAAACATAAATGGTTCTTCCAAACCCTCATTTGGAAGCTTTATAGCCAGAAGCATGTAATTGATTATATTTAGCTGCATGATGTGTTAATGGTTTAAAAACTTTTTGTTCCCCTCACAGCTGGACTTGAGTGGAACCAATTCTGTCCTTTACTTTGGACTCTTTGAAGGACGCAATCCAGATCCAAAGACTAATCCGGGGTACATTATTATGTACTCCTTTCTAGTGTTTTATAAATGATTTACAGACAGAAAATTCAGCAGAAATATTTTTTTTTTTTTTTTTTGCACCAAAACTCATCATTTTCCTCCATTCAAAATCATTTGGTATTTCCTAATGCTGCTTATTTTTGAAAGGTATTTTTGTTTATAAATGCTTTCTGACATAATTACATTTATCAGCATTTTTAAAGCAGTTGACTTTAAAGTCACACATAAAGTAAATTGACAGATCTTTTTTCAAATAAATTTGTCTTGAGAGATACACATCAGTCTCTGTTATATCATTTATTTGCATTACTAGCTGTGTGTACTAAATCACTGACCTAGTAAGCTGCATATTTAGGCAGCATTTTAAGGCATCATAGGTGCTCTTAATGCAAAGTCTGGTCCAAAAGGTAGGAATTATGATGTTTTCTAAGATATTGTACCTTTTTTTTTTTTTTTTGCTCTCATTTGTGAAGAAAGAAGTCCCATAATGCAATCCAAAGATCTCAGTAAAAATACTGGAAGTATCTTGAAATCTAAATCCATTTGAGTTGATGTTGGCTTAGTAGGCAGCTTACTAGACCTAGGAACATTGTTTCACATGGTGCTCTTTAGTAAAAACTGTCATCAGTCATTCTTCTAAAGTCTTGCTACTCTGAAGTTCTTTTCTTTTCTTCTGTGTGACGATTATGTGCAATTACACACATCTCCTGTAGCTTCTTAACTTCAAATGGAAGGAGGACCAGCAAATCTTTATCTTCATTCTTGAGTGCTTTTCACTTTCAAGGAGCTTTAAGTCCCTGATTTTGTGGACCGACCCTTTGTCACACAGAGATCATTCTTGCCCAGCTACACTAGTTTCCACACTTGAGCTCTTGTCCAATTTTAGGTGATCTTCTATAAAACGAAGCATTATAACAGTTACCGTGTTCTGTAATTGAAATGCACTTCATATGATGGCTGCACACAATAGAACAGAACCGAAAACTCTTGTTTTTGTCAAAATTTGGATTCTGTAAAATTCACTACATCATTTTGAGAAACAAAAACATTGTGAATGATTAAATTCTTGTTTTGTAGTAAATAGAGCTTTTTGAATTGAATAACTCATGCATGTAGGTTAAGGTTCATGGAACCGCTATCAAGACAGTTGAGGCCTGTGATGTCAGTTACAGCAAATAAAAGTTGTATGTGGCGACTTCCAATAATTCTTTGAATTCTTTGATTCAAAATTTGAGATGTCATTTTAATTGCTGAAAAAAGAAACAAAAATCTTATCTGAACTGCACAGATATGCATAAGCATATGCATAATATATTTGTATTTATTTTTATTATTTATGGTTATATTTTAAATATTTTCCTTTTTCTCAGCACATATTTCTATTTTGTGGCATATTCCTTGGATTTGTCTTTGCTCAGCAACTCATGAGTGTTAGATTTGGCCTACTAGCATATCCACCTTACCTTTACTCTCAAGCCAAGAGTCATGCATGGAAAAAGAATGGTATGTGCTTTATTACTTTTGTCATATTTTGCATCATATTTGCTTAGCATTTACAATATCAGTCAAAAGTTTGGACAACCAATCTTACATTTTTATTATTACAATTATGTTTCCTATGTGCTGATATAGATTTAAAAACAGAATTCAGTTTTCAATTTTGTAAAGAAATTAATTTCTGTGCATGGTTTAAATTTTTTATATGTGACCCTGGACCACAAAACCAGCTGAATAAATAAGCTTTCCATTGATGTATGGTTTGTTATTTTAGGACAGCAGTTGGCTGAGATACAACTATTTGAAAATCTGGAATCTGAGTGTTCAAAAAAATCATGATGTTGAGAAAATTGCCTTTAAAGTTGTGCAAATGAAGTTCTTAGCAATGCATATTACTAATCAAAATCACATGTTGATATATTTACAGTAGAACATTTACAAAATATCTTCATGGAACATGATCTTTACTTAATATCCTAATAATTTTTGGCATAAAAGTAAAATCTATTATTTTGACCCATACAATGTATCATTGGCTATTGCTACAAATATACCCCAGTGACTTAAGACTGGTTTTGTAATCCAGGGTCATATATAATAATAATAATAATAAAAAAACATACAGTACTGTTCAAAAGTTTGGATTAATTAACATTAATTAACATTTGGATTAATTAACATTAATTCACACTATTTCATCAAAATACAGTAAAAACAGTAATATTATAAAATATTTTCTATTTAAATATATATTAAATGTAAAATTATTTGTGATGCAAAGCTGGATTTTCCGCATCATTACTCCAGTCTTTAGTGTCACAATTATCAGTGCTGAATACTGTTGTGCTGCTTAATATTTAAGTGGAATTAAATATATTTTCTAGTTTAAAACAATTTATTTAAAATAGATATCTCATGTGACAAGTCTTTCCTGTTGCTTTTGATCAGTTGAATGCATAATTGCTGAATAAAAGTATTCATTTTCTTTAAAAAAAAAAAAAAAAAGTTTTGCTTTAATGTCCTAGATGAGCTGGCACAGTCCCTGTCTTCCCGTGTGTTGTGTTGGATCATGACGAGGCCTGAAAATCTTTTGAAAAAACTCCAGCATGTTGGAGCCCCTGGGCTAAACACTGAAACCAGGTTCTGTACATGAGCTGGCAGAGCTCCGATCGCAGCTGTACTAGAAGAACATCTGGGCCTTTCAGTACATCCATGCCCACCACCTCCAGCACGCCGCTGACGACACGTTTGTCGTGATGGAAAACTTGAGTTACCTGCACTCCCAGCATGACAGAGAGAAGGTTCCGGCCGTTCGTCCGTCAGGGTCACACGAGCGGAGGAGCCGGATACGTTCTGAGCCGAGAGTCCCTCAGGAGATTTGTGCAAGGCTTCAGTTCGGGACGCTGTGAGCATTTCAGCTCCGTGGAGGACATGGCCTTGGGCAGGTGCATGTAGACCATGGGAGTGAAGGCCGGGGATTCAAGAGATCCGATTCAACGGGAAACATTTAATCCCTTTAGACCGGAAAATCAGCTCATTCCCCCGGAGAATGGAAAACAGGTCTGGGGCTACAGTTTCTACAAACCCAGAGGGGTGAGTGCCAGTTTCTCATTGAAAATATGTGTGGGTCAGTTAACCCTAAGCTCTGTCCTTGATTACGGTTGCTAAGACATTCAATAGGAATGAACTGGAGATTTACGCGATTTACGCACATTTTGAGTTAAATTTGATATTATTAAGTATTATTATTATTATTATTATTGACATTATTATTATTTAGGCTTTGTGAAATTGCTCGATTTTATAAATTTAATTATGCAATATTGTGATTAAAACCCGCTGATACTGTGAATCAGAAAAATTATTACAGTTATTATATAATATACAGTTATTATATTAACTAAAACTAAATTTATACAATAAACATTAACTGCAATAAAACAAAATCAGATGGTTGACAAATGGAATATTTCTTATTTTTATTTAGTTTAACTTCAATATATTTAGTTTAACTGAATATACACACACAGACACACACACACACTAAAATAATACTAAAAATGAAAAAAACAAACAACTAAATTATTAAAATGAAAATGTACAAATAAAAACTAATTCAAAATATTAACAAAAGCTATAATAGTATCTCATTGATATTGAAATATTGAATGTCAAATTCAGTTTCAATCTACCCTAACATACAGATATTACATCAGAAAACATGTTTTATCCAGTTTGATAAAATCCCACCCTACATTTTATTCTTGTTGAATATATTGTTTCACTCAGAAATGCATCATTTTACAGAAAATAGTTTGCATACATTGTTTCATGTTGAAATTTAAGTGTTTAACATAAAAGTTGTTTTTTTGATACAGCATAAACACTTACTTGCATTAAAATGACTGATTTTTAAATGTAAATGCATATTTTTTTAATTTGATTATTTTAACTATAATTTCAGTTAGTCAGAACTACATTTTACAATGACAATTAAAAACAAATGTTTTTCTGCTTTTTTTTTTAAAGTAATATTGTTTTTTTTCTCTCAGCAGCATAATAGAGCAGTATGTTCATGCTAGAATATAAAAATTTTAATAATTGTAAATATTAAAAATAAGAATCATATATGTATATAGGAGTTGTGTACATTATAGTTTGACTTGTGCATAATGACGCTTTTGCATCGTCTAAGATTACTCAAAACAATGATGATGAATCTGTTTTTAATGATTTTTCTCTTTCTCCAGGGTCCTGACTGACCTCGTTTCATTACACGCGGCCAGCAGACATGTACATGCTGCAGTATTTCACACATCACCTGCCACCATTCAGATACATGTACAGATTCAATGCTAATCATGAACAAAACAGCACCAGTGAGTTAAAACCACAATACAAATACAACAGACAAACATAAAAAAAAAACTACAAAGACTAGTTTACATGAGAACATTTGATTTTAAAAGATTACAGACTGTTTTTCTGTTGGAATATTTCTTCATTTCCCACATCAAGAAATACTATTTTTACTTAAAATGATGCCTAAATATCAGAAATTCAGACATTTTCAATTGTGACTTAACCTTGTTTAAATACTTCTTATGGCCACTGTATATGCAAATAATGCATTTTTAGATTGTTCAAGTTTAGTTTTTTTTTTAAATGTTTATTATTTAAAATGTTGAATATTAAAAGCTTATGTGTATTTAAATAATAAAGAGCCCTTTTAGCTTTATGTCTTTTTTTAGTGTCAGGTTCAGTGCTCTAATGATACGACTTACATTTTCACACAGGATTTTCTGCAGGTCTGTTGAGTGTCAAACTGGTTTTTGTTGCCTTGGCAACCTCCAAACCAGAATTGAGCACATGAATTGGCTTTTGGATCAAAATACCATTTAACAATATACTCTCGACACGGACCGGGATCCAGAGGCTGTAGGCATCCCTCGTCTGACACAAGAGAGAGAAAAATTGATTTACAGGAAGTCAGAATTGCAGTTATTGTTTGTATCGTACCACTTTTGAGCGGCATTTACCTGCAGTAAAATCATGCTGTATGAGCAGCGGCGGCTCAGTCACGTATGTGTCCTGTTTGGGCCGATGCAATGACGTGAGAGAGAAATCTGGGAGGAGGTTCAGCTCGTCTCTTTCCAAATATGGTGCTATAGTGCCTATAATGTCAATGCCGTCTTCTTTGGGATCATAGTAGGGGAACAACTCTCCCAATGCACCTGGCTGATTGATTTAATTGAATAATGTTAAATATGTATATATTCATATGTGTTTATAACTACAGTACATAATGATAATTACAGATGGAAAGTTGACCAGTAACACTGACTGTTTTGTTTTTAGTAGTGCTGTCAAATGATTAATCGCATACAAAATAAATGTTTTTGTTTACATAATATGTGTGTATATATTGTGTATTTTTATTATGCATATATAAATACAAACACATGCATGTATATATTTAAGAAAAATATGTTATGTTTATATATTAAATATATTTATATATTATATATAAAATATAAGAATATGAATATATAAATGTATAAATGTAAATATTTTCAAAAAATATACTGTATGTGTGTGTATTTATATGCATAATAAATATACACAGTACACATACATATATAACGTAAGGAAAAACTTTAATTTTAGATGCGATTAATCATTTGACAGCACTATTTTTTTGTTTGTTTGTTTGTTTTGTACACCAAAACAGTCCTGCAGCTTAATGAAAAAAAAAAATTAATAAATACAAAATACTCCAAATACTGTAGTCTCTCTATTAACTTGAAGTCATTAAAACTGAATGCATAATAATTATTAGAAAAATGGTACTTAATTTTATAATAAAGAAATAATAATAATAAATGTACAATAAAAATGCCACACTGCAGAGCATTTATTATGTAATTTCAATTAAATAAGTGCTAGCATTTTCTCTGCAAATATCATGTAGTTTTTAGATCAAATATGGCTTTTAGATACATCATGTTTTTCAAAACTGATGCAAGTGTCAGTCTCAATAAATATAAAAACTAATAATAAAATATTAAAATGCAATATAAAAACTGCATGTGTAATAATAATTAGAAAAGTAATAGACTTATTAAATAAATGTCATTGCAAAACTTCTATTTTTATTTAAAGGCTTTTATTTTATTAAAATTATATTTCTATTCTAAATTCTAGAATTTTTAATTAAAAATAAAATTCTATTTTAATTATATGTTATAAATATGTCCAAAACATTGTTTTATTAATATGCTTTTAGATCAAATATTGCTTTTAGATACATCATGTTTTTAAAACTGAAGCAAGTGTCAGTCTCAATTAATATAAGACTAACAATAAAATCTGAAAAACTGCTTGGTAATAATTAGAAAAGTATTATTTTAAAATGATATTTTATATATATAAAATAAATGTCACTGCAGAACATCTATTTTTATTGAAGAGCTTTTATTTCATTAAAATTCTATTTCTATTCTAGAATTTTCTGTAATTTTAAAGTAAAAAATTAAATAAAATACTATTTCTTAATAAAATTAAAATTCTGTTTTATTAATATGCTCAAAACATCATATATAACTAATGCAGTCTTGTTGACTGAAGAGTGTGTGAGCTGACCTCGGAGGTAGTGCTGAATATCGATCCATCATTGTTCTCACAGATCTCTTGAAGCAGTTTACTTTCCACTTCTAGACCACAGAGACAAAAAACATGCATTTAATTCATGTGATCCTCTAGCTTAGGCAGGTCAAAGTCATGGGTTTGTTTTATGTTGGTAAAAAATTAATTAAATTATTAAACCATTTAATTTCAAACTGTTGCTTCATACCACTCATAATCCATAATAACGCTTCACACAACGAAAAAGTCTCTCACATCAAAATCTACACACATATTTGTTTAGAACAATTTTCAGGCTGTTTTCACTTGTAAACCGTGCATTTTCACTTGTGAATGATTCAGCGCCTATGCCTTATCCTGATTTCCACTTTTCCACTTCTTTTTGTCATGAAAACTTTTGACATTTGACTGCTATTTGATACATATATTAGGCCTTTTTTGCAAATCAGCAAACATACCAGGAAGCATTCTGAAGTCCTCTATGGAAAACACGTGGTCTTCGGTGGGCGGCGACGCTATTGAATTCAGCTCCTGCTTAAAATCATCATAGATGGGGTCGCTTTGATTCACCACCCCTATAGCCAACATGGTGATATTGGCTGAATGGGCCTCTCTGACCGCATCCTCCAGCTTCACCGTGTCCCGATGATCCGTCTGGCCATCTGTAATGACCACAGCCACTTTCTTCACACCGCGCCGAGCAAAGCGGAAGATCTCATTGGCCTTTCTGATGCCACTTCCTGTGTAAGTGCCCTCCCCAATGTAGGGCATCCTGCGCACGGCTTCTTTCACTTCATCACGACTTAAGTGCTCTTGTATGCTTGTGACCACCAGGTTAATGTGGCTGTAGAGAACCACACCGACACGCGTGACCTCCGGACTGACTGACGCGCGGTCGATCAAGGTGTTCACAAAGTCTTTAATGACCTCAAAGTTTTCGGGCCCGACGCTCTCAGAGCTGTCAATCACAAACACCAGCTCCAGAGGCCGTACTCTGCAGATCCGGCCACAGCCTGACAAATGAGAAGAAATCATTCCAGCCAAATCAGTTTTGGGGTGATTCACTACAAAGCAATCAAATTTAGCAAAAATATCTGCAATTTGAATACTTACCACAAATAGATCGGATTAAGCTGATTATTTCCTCTCTCTGCAAAATACATAAAAATCTCGTTATTGAAGCGCTCCATTTTTGTTTCACACTAGCTAGTGGTGTTATTGTAGTATTGTTTATATACTGTACTATGATTGTTCATTTATAGAATTAGCTTTTCATTTTTATATTTTCAGTTTTTATTTTGATTTTAATTTAAGTTCGAGTAATTTCGTTTATTTGCTTAATAAGCTTTAATCTATCATTACTTTACTAATTTAAGCAGTTAAACTTATTTGAGCAACATTTCTTATTTTTGTTTTTTTCGTAAATATTTTTATTTTGTTTAATTTTTTTTTTTGCACTAGAACAAATTACTTAAAAAAGTCCTAAATGAATTTTTTACTGACATCTGTGTACGTACCGTGATACCAGGTTCTCCTTTTCTTCCTGTATTACCCTGTGATTATAAAACACAATGTGCAGGTGTATTAAATGCAGTTAAATAATGCAGTGATGTGTCTTAAGCAATGCTTGAAATGATAAGCAATCATAATGTTTAAAGATTAAAAAGCAAGTCTCGCGTGAATGATTGATGATCAAATTTTCCTCCTCAGCTCTTCTCACCGGTGGTCCAGTAGCTCCTGGTTCTCCCTGGATTCCTCCGTCTCCTTTACGTCCTTGAGCTCCGGGTAACCCACGATCCCCCTACAACAGAGTAGTTACATCAAATGAGCTTTAAACTCACAGTTTTGGTCATGTTTTCAAGTCTGACGTGATGCAACATTTTTAATTGCATATAAGTGTATATACTGTAAGTGTTTTTGTAATGTTTTAGTTTCTTAAGTTGTGCAACATTTTTAATTGCATATAAGTGAGAAAGTAAAAGTCCTACAGGTATGGGACGATCCTTGTAATGCTTGCTGTACAAAATATAAATGCATGCTAGTAGTGGGTATATGACTCTCCTGACCTTCTGCCCCGGCAGACCCTCTCCGGGAAACCCTCGTGGCCCCTGTAAACCCTGATATCCAGGATCACCCTGTACGAAAACAAAATACATGTGAATTAAACAGTTTGAATATTTCACTGTTGTACATCACACTTTAATGTGTTTCTATGAATAATGTATCCTGTTGATTAGCCTCAGATCCCTGTTACCTTTGGTCCTTGTATGCCCTCTCCTGGTAATCCTGGAGGACCAGCTGGACCAGTCTGACCAATGGAGCCCTGCAGACCACAAAAACACCTCAGAACACACCCAAACACATCTAATGACACATTCAGCAGTGTATTATCCAATCATGGAGTGTTGATTGTGATATGCATACATGTATTCTATTTATATTTCCTACCTTTGGGCCCACTTGCCCAAGACCTGGTGCTCCAGCAGGCCCTTGGGAACCTGGAGGGCCTCGATCCCCCTGTGATAGAACATATCAATTCATCAAATGCTTTTTTTTTTATTTTTAAATAGTTACATTTTCTGAAGAAATTTGGTGTTAAGCAAGCACCTTACCTTTGGTCCAGGTAAACCTGTTCCCTCTGGACCAGACTCTCCTGTAAGACCTGGCAGACCTGGTTGCCCCTACAGATCACATGAGCGAGCGTAAATTATACTGTTATATTCCCAGTTGGTATGTCAGATTAAATACAGACTGTATAAATGTAACATTTGCATGAATAATATTCTTTGTAATGATATTTACAGGTGGGCCGGGATAGCCTTCTCCCTTCAGCCCTGGAGGTCCAATGGGTCCTCGTAACCCTATTTCACCCTAAAAAAAAAGACAAAATGCATTATCTTTATAAAAACAACAACAACAATACAGGTTTCTGTTAGGGCATCACTCTAACCTTCGGCCCTGCAATGCCTATCCCTGGTTCTCCGGCAGGACCTGGTGGACCAGCCGGCCCTGGATCTCCCTACAGGAAGATGAAGATGGTATTGAGATCTCCTGATCAATTACATACACATACTGTTAGCCCAAACAGTAGATAGAAGTTTATGCCACATTAAAAAATATGAATGCAATGGAAGTAAATTGGCCTACATTCTAGAGCACTCCAAAAAATAATGTGTTGGCTCATACACAAATAAAAAAAGACGAAACGGTTTGCATAAATTATTTTCATTCTAATTAGATTTTGTTCAAGGAACATACTACATTGAGTTAGAAGAACTTAATTTGTAACATAAACATATTTTTGAGTAAAAAAAAAAGTAAAAAAAAAATACTTAAGTTGTTCCAACAAATGGATTTGTGAGCCTGAAACCAATTTATCAGTCCAAATTCACAACTATCATATCATTTAGCATATATATTTAATGAACAATGTTACTTTACAATGTTACATACTGGTAAAAAAATTAAATAAATGTATAGCCTGAATGCACTGTAAGTTGCTTTGGATAAAAGTGTCTGCTAAATGCATAAATGTAATGTACTTTTGTCACTGGCATTAGTGAAGTCATTGCTAACAGAGCCGATAGTGATTACCTTCATGTAATCTACTCTTCAGCAAAAGAGTTACAACAAAAACTTCAACATCACAGAAACTCTTTTAAATGTCAAAAATGTCTTTCCCTTCACTGAAAAACACATAAAATGACACTTAATTTGAACATTTATTCTCCTTAGTCCCATTTATTCTCTACTCCTATGCAAAGCATACCCAATTTCCAGTTAACAAGACAATTTTATTGTTACTACAACTAAATTTTTTACGAAATTCAATTAACGCAGATATCTGAGTTTAAACACATAATATTAAGTTACTGTTATGATCAACAGAACTCATCAATGTTTGCAACTTAAGAAGTTTAAATGATTAGATTAGAATTTTTAACTTGAAACCATGCATTTATTTAAGTTGTGGTAAACAGACCCCCTGAATGATTTTTTAGAGGATTAAAAAGCAGAAATGTGCCTTAATTTTCATAAATTACTCAGTAAAAAATTGTCAATTTTTATTTTGTTTTATTTTTGATACAGCTTGTCTCAAACGTACCTTAGGTCCTGGTATGCCCCGTCCTGGAGGCCCAGAAACACCTGGAACTCCAACATTCCCTGGTTCTCCCTATTTTAAATGAAAGATACTGTAACTCAATAGATTTTAAATGAATACTGGCAATGACAGAGTCAAAGGTCTTGACGTGGTATTTTTTTTTTTGTAAATATGAATGGATTGTTTTCACCTTTGCCCCTGCTGGCCCAACTGGTCCCAATGGTCCTGGTTGGCCTTGGGAGCCCTTCTCCCCTCGAACCCCCTGTTAAAAAAGATTCAGCCTACTCAATATCTATCTGAAGGGATAGTTCACCCAAAAATGTGTGGTGCTGTCATGAATGCACATCGAAGACTGACATGAAAGAGATGAAATTGTTGAATAAAATTGTTATTTTTCTTTTCTTTGCACTTTAAAAGTATTCTTGTAACTTCAAAAATTACAGTTTAACCACTGATGCCAAATTCACTATTTTAACAATGTTCTTACTACCTTTCTGGGCCTTGATCGTGGTAGTGCCTTTGCTGTCTATGGAGGGTCAGAAAGCTCTCAGATTTCATCAAAAATATCATAATTTGTGTTGTGAAGATGAATGAAGGTCTTATGGGTATGGAACAACATGAGGGCGAGTAAGTAATGACAGAATTTTCATATTTCAGGTGAACTATCCCTTTAAAGTGAGATTGCCTCCCCTGTAGATCCTGTAATGTATACAATAATGTTTTAAGCTTCAGTTTTGCCTGAAGAATCAATAAAACACATCCATACATTACCTTCTCTCCAGGCAGGCCTCTTCCAGGAGGTCCATCTGATCCTCTGGGTCCTGGTATGCCTACATCACCCTAAAGTAAACAAGATAGTTTGCAGTATATTATAAGATATTGATTTTTTTTTTTTATGTAAAGCTATCCCTCACTAACATGCCATTAAGAACATTCTGACCTTTGCTCCAATGGCTCCATCTTCTCCCGGTACACCTGCCTCACCAGGTAAACCTCGTAATCCAGGTTCACCCTACGGCATCAGCCCATAAACACAACTCTGATTTCACTATTTGATACTTTATTATGTTCTTTCATGTCATGTAACAGCTTAGTTGAAATGACAACTCACTTTGGGTCCTGGTACTCCAATTCCTCTTTCTCCAGAGGCTCCACGTTCTCCAGGGAAACCCTGTTCTCCCTGAGAGGAAACAAAACGAAAACACAGATTCTAATATGCTGATTAGTTTTGTTAGATAGATAGATAGATAGATAGATAGATAGATAGACAGACAGACAGACAGACAGACATGGATTGATGGATGTTTGTATGGTGCAGTTTTACCTTTTGTCCTGTGAGTCCTATCCCAGGATTCCCTCTTTGACCAATAGGACCAGCTGGTCCCTGATTCCCCTTTAGATATAAAGATACGGGTTACAATTAGAAAAGGAAAAGAAGGGTCTTCTGGTGGTTCATCAGAAATTTATAGTGGTTACTAGTGTCTTCTGGGTGATTTCTAGGATATTTCTAGTGGTTGCTTGGGTCTTTTTGGGTGGCTAGCTGGACATTTCTAGTAGGTTTTCTAGTAGTTGCAAATGGCTTTATTTGCATGTTTCCATTCATTTAGAAAAGTAATAGCACACTTCTTCCAGCAAGCTGCATGATTTCAGGTATCATTTGTGTCTGTTGCACAAACCATGCATGTTGTTTAGGATTTAATCAGATGATGCATGATTGTGTCAGCTACTGTAGCACCACTAGTACAGCAATATTGGTATCAAAATGCAAAACCAGGAAAATAACAAATACTTTCTCTCCTTGAATCCCTCTGCCAGGCACTCCTATTGGTCCAGGTGATCCAGGAGGTCCTGCATCGCCCTACAAGGATGCATTCAGGTGCCAAATTAAATGCATAATGGGCTTTTACATAGACAAGTAAGGTCTCACATAACTGTGACATACCTTTGCACCTTTAATTCCATAACCTGGGGGTCCACGTCCACCTGTAGCACCGACATATCCGCGGTCACCCTAAAACACAAACATAAAAACACAATCAAAAGGGATATATAAAAGTCTTTGTTCACATGACCATTAAACAGAAATAGTAACACAGAGGTCTGAGCTTAAGCATAAAGGTACTTTATTGGCATCACTGGTTCCATGGAGATCCTTTAACATACATGTAATGTTTCCATTCCACAAAAGGCTCCTTATAATAGAAAAAGGTTCTTCAGATTATTCAAATGTTCTACAACTAAAGCTGCTCACCTTGTGCCCAGGAAGACCTTCACCTGGAGCTCCTGGGTTCCCCTGTGCTCCTGGTAAACCTGGAGGACCTTCATTGATGCATGTATCATTACATCATTATAATCTATAGATGCATGTTTAAAAGTCATTTAAGCTGTTTTTACTTACAGATTGGCCTGGCTGACCTATGCCGACTTGACCAGGAAGACCTGGTGTTCCTGGGTTCCCTTTGTCTCCCTAGAACAACCACAACACAAGTATGTTTAAGAGATCTCAAAATCTGAATAAAATACACTGCATGTACTGTAGGTTCTTACACTAAATCTTCTGGAACAAGAAAGTATCCCATTATATATTATTTTGGCTATTGATAAAAGCCTCCAAGTCAAAACATCACATAGAAAAGAAGAAATTGGGAATTATATCTCTTATACATTATATCTCTTATATATTATCTCTTATAATAAATGTATTTTATTCCTGTGATGCAAAGCTGAATTTTACTCCAGTTTTCAGTGTCACATGATCCTTTAGAAATCATTCTAATATGCTGATTTGCTTCTAAAGAAACAATTACTATTATCCTGAATATTGAAAACAGTTGTGGTCTGTAACATTTTATTGGAAATTGTGATACGTTTTTTCAAAATGTTTTGATGAATAGAAAGTTTGAAGAACAGCATTTATTTGAAAATGGAAATCTTTTGTAACATTATACGTATAGATCAATTCAATGCATCCTTTTCGAAATAAAAGTATTAATTTATTTTAAAAGTCCTGAGAAGTTTACCTTTGGACCAGGAAATCCGACTCCAGTATCTCCCGGTGGGCCAGATGCACCAATCGGCCCTCGATCACCCTAGAAACAATCTGAAGGTCAGTGATTCATTTGCATCTTCATATGAATTTGAAGTTCATGTAAATTTAAAGCTGATATATTTTCTGCTAAATCTCAGTCATCCTGGGTACATGTATCACTGCTACTTTTACTTTAATTCATCATATTCATAAGAACAGTCTACTATTATCATAAAGTATGGTGAAAGGGTTCAGTACATGTTTTCTCTCATGTATATTCCAACTGACATTTACAGAGCATAAAGGCACCCGTTGTGTCTAACAGTTAAGGGTTTTTTGCATTTGAATGTGCTATTATATATTTGTCAGGTTTTCAAGGCACTCTTTGTTAAAGATTCCTGGCCAAACACGAAAGGAAAAAGATCTGCATTTAAACCGACATGGAAACATCTCTAAAATGTCATTCTTTACCACCAGATCTCTGTCTCTATTTAAGTCACAAATACCAGTTATAGACATCTCACTGGCAAGTAAATGGAAAATATGATCCTACTTTAGGTCCTGCTTGACCCTCATGTCCCTGGTCTCCTGGAGGTCCTTTCAGACCCTGGTGAAACAATGAAGAAATAGGTTGAAATTTATGTTGAAATTTTACTAAAGGTATAGTTCAGCCAAAAAATTATGTAGATGACTTTGTTTCTTCATCTAAATAGATTTGGAAAATTTAGCATTCCATCACTTGCTCACTTATAGATCCTCTGCAGTGAATGGGTGCCGTCAGAAGGAGAGTCCAAAACAGCTGATAAAAACATCACAATAATCCACAAGTAATCCACACCACTCCAGTCCATCAATTAATATCTTGTGAAACTAAAAGTTGTGTGTTTGTAAGAAACAAATCCATCGTTAAGATATTTTAACTGCTAAACTTTTGTTTCTGGCTAAATAGTATATAACTCCATAATTTATAACACTAAAACATTTGTGCTTGTAAACAGTGCTTTGAAGTTAAAAATGCCTTGATGGATTTATTTCGTACAAATACACAGCTTTTCACTTCACAAGACATTAACTGATGGACTGGAGTTCTGTGGATTACTTGTGGATCACTGTGATGTTTTTATCAGCTGTTTGGACTCTCATTCTGCCGGCACCCATTCACTGCAGAGGATCCATTGGTGAGCAAGTGTTGTAATGCTAAATTTCTCCAAAGCCTTTGGATGAAGAGAAATCTTTGATGGCCTGAGGATGAGTAAATTTTCAGCAAATTTTCATTTTTGAATGAACTATTCCTTTTACAGTTCTTCAATCATATGCCTAGATGCAATAAATGCTAATAATAAAACATAAGATTATATGGCATTTTTAGGCTGCTAGATGCCTGCTAAAATGTACAGGTTTTGAGAGACCTATTCTGTCTCTTCACTAATCCCGCTGTACAAAGTCATCCTCAGAGAAAGAATAATATCCCGCAAGCCTGGATTCACTGCTTTACATGTGTACATTAGCATAGGATTACGAGCGATCTGCCGATCACATTCCATAAGTGCAGGGTGGGGAAACAGCCACGGACTGCCATGATCATCACATTTGTGATGAGACAACTTGTGATACAACTAAAACATTTTTAATTTTATATTTATAAATGTATATATAAAATGTATAAAGAGATTTTAGAGATTATGATATGTGTTGGCTGTTTTGAGCTTTAAAACTTTTGATTGTCAGCATCTCACTTACTCAACACTGCTGTTTATTTTTTTGGTACGTTTTAAGTTTAATTAAACTTAATATTCTTGTTTACAGATCAACTCTATCTAACAAAGATTTTTTTAGTAAATTAACACAATATGGCAGTTGGGTACTAAAATGTGTCAATTCTGCACTAGAACTGTTTATTTATAAATAGTGGCATAAAAAGTACTTATATTAATACACATTTCCGTCATGAAACTCTAGATGGCGCAGGCTGAAAGGTTCTAATTCAGTCAATCACATCATTATTCACACGCCGCAGCTCTTTGGTTTGTTATCGCATAAGCAGCCAATGAGCTCACTGCTCAACATTCAAATATTTGGCTAAGTTTGCTGTAGCAGTTGCAGCGCACTTCAGAAACCCTCCACCTCCCCAGCTCCACCTGTATAGATCTGCTACGGCATAATTTCATGTTTGTTACATGGGGGTTATTTCATATATATGTGGAGCAGCAGTATTTCCTACATGCTCACAGCAGCATGTCTGTGGATGTATTGCCAGTAATACTCGCAACAGCGTAGCAGATCTATTCCACCAAGACCAAACACATTAACATTGCCACATATATTACCATGCTAAACTCTCTGAGTTGTCATGACAGAACTGCAGTTATTTATTTTTTGAAAGCATTTATATAATATAATTGCACATATATGGACAAATAATGCAAGTATCATTTATTCATAATGTTAACAGTTATATTCTAAATGTCAAGAAACTTTTAAGAGCAACATTGATTAAAATTCATAAATACATAAATTCATTCAATGTGACTGTCTGTGAGATATGTCTTAATTAAATAAATAATTGATTATTTTTTACTATAATTTTTGGCTGCTCTTGCAAAATTTCCCCAAATTTATTTATTTAAATGTAATGGAAAAAAATATTTTGTCATTTAGAACATAAATACCAAAGAGAATTTTATGCCACCTTTACAAAGACTTCTCCAAAGGTTTACAGAATCAAATTAAATACTGGAATAATTGAATAAGTAACCCACAATATAAAAAACAGTGTATAATAATTTAGCTGAAACCTTCAGTGTGGCATATAATATGTCATGTAAATGGTAAATGTTTATACTGTGCCTGCTCTCCTCTGGGGCCCCTCGGCCCTGGAGGCCCTTCGGTGCCCTGAGAAATACAATAAAAACAATTTATTAATTATGTATTCTGTATATTAGAATATAAATATTTTAGGTCGGTACAGAAGACATACCTTATGTCCCTTTTGTCCTGGTGGTCCACAGTTACCTTGACCTCCCTAAAACATGACTCAAGTCTCAGTGATTGCATTGTGGAACAGAATGTGTAAGAACAGTGACAGTAACATTAATAATTCCAGTGAGAATATGAATTTTGCAATTCTATTATATGTGCACAATATTAATTTAGCATACACTACTGGTTAAAAGTTTGGAATAATTAAGATGTTTTTGAAAGAAGTCTCTTACGTTTACCAAAACTGCATTTATTTGATCAGAAATACAGAGAAAAAATATTAATATTGTAAAATATCTCAATTAAAAAAAAAAACTGATTATTAATTGAATATTTTAAACATAAACATTCAGAAATCACTCTAATTTGCTAATTTGGTTAATTTAAAATACTATATTTAAATAGAAAACAGAAAATAGTTTAACATTTGATTTTTTATTAAAAAATGCAGCCTTGGTGAGCATAAGATATTTTTAAAAACATAAAAAAAATCATAATAGTTTCTCTTAATAGTATTTTATAATTTTTTTATAATTATATCTCTTTCTGATCTGTAAGGATGTAACGATTCACTCAACTCAAGATTCGATTCGATTCACAATTTTTATTATTTTTTTAAACAAAATTATATTCAAGACAAATTATGAATTAAATGTGTCCTTTTATTATTGCTTGGACAAAATGCTGTATATTTCTTTGTATAGCATTTGCATATTATTGCTCATTTGTTGGTTTTGATTGCTTCTATTGTTCTCATTTGTAAGTCGCTTTGGATAAAAGCGCCTGCTAAATGACAAAATTTAAATACAATGTAAATGTAAATAACAAAACTAAATTTAAATTTAAATTTTAAAACCATCCCCAAATCAAATAAAATAAATCTCTTCATATAAACAAAATAAGGCTTTGTCTGTGCTCTTTCCATTTAAAATTAAAGGCAACCACTGCATTTTAATCATTATCCAAACGATGAAAGATGCTGCATACATGCAACACGAGCAGTTTTTAATCTAAATTAGATTGTATAAATAAGAAATTTTGAATCAAAAACAGAATGGTTTGACCAGTTTTGTGAAACTATACATAAAAATATCTGCATGAAACAGTGGCTGAGCTGAATGAGACGCAGATTCACTCTCTGCCAGCAGGTGGCGCTTAAAGCGTTTCCTTGATTTCTGCTGTAAACGAAGCAGTTTTGTTGTTTTTGGCTTTAATATGTTTTATGCTGAGGTTAGGTGATTTTAAATGTATTATATTTAGGCTTTATAAAGACAGTAAGTTCCCCTCAGACATGCATTCATATAAACTCCTACACCTAAATGAATCGCGATTTGTTTAGCATCTCAACCGATTTGAATCATCACATATTTGAATCGATTTTCAACCGCCTCAGAGTTAATCGTTACATCCCTACTGATCTGACATCATGAGTCATCAAGATCATTCTGAATGTAGCTGTTACTGAATTCACTGCAATAACATAAGTATATGTCAAATATAAAACTCTGAGGTTTTACCTTATCACCTTTGAACCCAGGTCTTCCCTGTGGATGAGGAACCAGGAACAGAAACAGTGTTGGTCAGAGAGTCATTGAAAACACACTCTATAAAGTGATTATATGAAGATGTGATGTACCTCTGGACCGTTGATTCCTGGAAGACCGGGTGCTCCTGTTTCCCCCTGTAAAACAGGTCAAATCAACTAGTCAACAACAGTAAACTACAGAACAAATAATCATAATTATGGGTAATTATTTCCACTCTCACCCTTGAGCCTTTTTGACCAGGTGCTCCTCTATAACCTTGCTCCCCTTTTTTACCCTAAACAAAATAGAGCTTTTCTCATGAATGACACTGATAAAGGAAAATGGCCTCAATTTGATCTCAGCGATACTCACAGGAGCTCCTGGAGGACCGCGTTCACCTCGCTCACACAAACACACCGGTGGCTGAGGACACTGCAGGGGGAATACAACCAACAGGTAGTTTTCAATCAGCATTTTTTTATTAATTCACCCAATAATGAACATTCTGTCATCATTTACTCACCCTCATGTCATTCCAATATTGTATGAGTTTCTTTCATCTGTTGAACACAAAAGAAGATATTTCGAATAATGTTGGTAACCAAACGTTTGATGTATCCATTGACTTTCATAGTAATTCTTCCCCTACTCAAGAAGTCAATGGGGACCAACAACTATTTGGTTTTTCAAAATATCGTCTTTTGTGTTCAAAATATGAAAGAAACTCATACAGGTTTGGAACGACATGAGGGTGAGTAAATGATGACAGAATTTACACATTTGGGTGAATTAGCCCTTTAAGAACGAATTTTTGGTATAATATGCTTTCTTTAATCAAGTCAAATATTTTTGATAGTCCAGTACTTACTTCATTCTTTGCAACTGTTTTCTGAGAAAAAATGAAAGGAGAAATAAAAATTAGAACACAAATCACAGTACCATAATGAATTCAGTTTATTGTCAAATCCTGTGCATGCACAGCATGGGAAACTTTGATGCATTTCTAAGAGGCCCGTATTGTGCGATCACAAACAGTGCTTGACATTTCATTAGCGGCAGTCCCTTCTGTGTTTCTGTGGAAAATCCCCCACACCCACTGATGTGTGAACCATGCCTCAGGACAGAAGACTGAACACTGGATCTCAAACCCTCACAAATCAAATCTAAATGCCCATTTTTCAGCTTCTATTATCTGACCCAAAATAACAGCAATATTTCCTGTAGGCTGGAATATAGAAATAGAAAGCAAGAGCTTGAATCAAAGCTGAATGAATGAGTGGCGTGTCAGCTGGAGTCCATGTGAAAAATGAGTGGGGGGTGTCTATGTGTATGCCAAGAGTTTCTTTGTATTTCTTTTTCTTTTTTTATTATTAAAACATGTGCTCTAGAGTATTAGTGGGCCATTTGTGTTTTTACTTGTATGTTTGTTAATTTCTACAGATAATTAAAATAAAATTGAAATAGAACTATATAACAAATGATATATGAATAACATATTTTAATAATAATTTGATATTAGATTTGTAATATTTTTTATTAATCTTAATAAGAATACATTTTCTGTTGCACAAGGTGATTTTGTATTATATATACAAATAATTTTATTGGATATTTTTTATTATATTTATAGAACTCATTAAACGATTTTTATATTAGATTTTTAATATTCTTAAACACTTTAATTATATTAAGTCATTATTTAATATCCTTTTAATTCAAAAGGTGATTATGTGTTTATATATATATATATATATATTAAGTCATTATTTAATATCCTTTTATTTATATATGTGTTTATGTGTTTATATTTTTATATGTGTGTTTTATTTGTATATTACATTTTTAATATTTTTTTATTGTAATTAATTTATATTAGCATACTCTGTTCTGTTGCACAAAGTGATAAAATCATGACTTCTTTTGATGCAAAATGCTGATGTATCTCAGTAGGGAATGAAGTGGCATGCAGGTCTTATTTTTATATTTTAATTTATTAAAAAGTATTAATTCCATTTCTCAATTGAGTATTGACCGTTTTTCTTTATTGTATAATTTAATTGTGCTGTCTGAATTCATCTTTTACTTTCCATTATATTTTTAATTGATCATTTATTTGTATTTATAATATGTCTGATGAGTCTGACAGATGAAGTGAATGTCTCACGAGCTGCTGCAGGAGTCGTTCCTCCAGTTTGGGGTCAGTGAGGCTGTGGAAGTACTGCTGCGCTGGGCTGCTCGCTATGACCCGCAGTTTGGCACTGTTCACATTGTCCTTTGCCAAGTTTGATAAGCCAATTGTGAAGATCTTAATGTTGTGGCCTTTGGCCTCAGAGACCGCCATCATGATGTCAGGATTCCGCGGATGGTCGATGCCGTCAGTCATGAGCAGAGCGACCCTCACACTTTGCTCCTTGGTCTCACTGGTGAAGAGCTGAGTGGCGTTGGATATGGCATATGTGGAGTACGTTCCCTGGCCGATGTAGATGGCACCTTCCAATCTGCTCAGGAAGACGTCAAGGTCCTGCCAGTCTCTGAAGTGTGGGTCGATATGGACTGAGCTGCTGTAGTAGATGAGTGCCATACGGGTTTTCAGATGCCAGTCAGACACCTGCATCTGTGCCACCCGCTTGCTGAAGGAGCGCACAAACGCTTTCTCTCGATCAAACAGAATGCCCTTCGCACTCTCTGAGCTGTCCAGGATGAATGCGATCTCCAGTGTGCATAATAACTCTGAAACCAGAAAAAAAACAAAACATAAACACAATTTATTGGTATTATTCAATTATGGTTCCACGAAGAACCTTTTCTATTGGACAAAACGTTCTTTATAGTGGAAAACGTTCTTCAGATTAAAAAATTAAATGTGACCCCGGACCACAAAACCAGTCTTAAGTCGCTGGGGTATATTTTTAGCAATATAGACAAAAGAACATTGTATGGGTCAAAATTATCCATTTTTCTTTTATGCCAGAAATCATTAGGATATTAGTCATGTTCCATGAAGATATTTTGTAAATTTCCTAATGTAAATATATCAAAACCTAGTTTTTGATTAGTAATATGCATTGCTAAGAATTCATTTGGACAACTTTAAAGGTGATTTTCTCAGTATTTTGATTTTTTTGCACCCTCAGATTCCAGATTTTCAGATAGTTATATCCTAATAAACCATACATCAATGGAAAGCTTATTTATTCAGCTCTCAGATTATGTATAAATCTCAATTTAGAAAAATTCACACTTAAGACAGGTTTTGTGGTCCAGGGTCACAAATGTAATTGAATTGTTCATTTAAATTCTATTCACTGAAAGGTTTTAGAGAAACAAAAATGGTTCTTCTGTGGGATTGCTTTGAAAAGCCTGACATATGTAATAATAGCCAGAATTTTTTTTTTTTTTTTTTTTTTTTTTTTTTTTTTTTTAATGGAACAGCTTTTAGTGAATCTTTAGACATAATAAAAAATAAATGCTTGTGTTTTAATGTGTTTGTTTTGAGTAGTGTGATATAAGAGAATATGGAGCTCTAAAGGAAGAAAAAACAGCTATTTTTTTCAGACAACCAAACTATGTAATATGATATTTATATGCTTAGTTATATGATCTAAAATAAGTTTCAAAATATATAATGCAATATAAAACAATTATGATTGAGAGATGAACAAAAAAGTTCCTCAAAAGCCTGATGATTGTATTTGATACTCACATTTATATATTTTTCTGGAAAAAAATAAATAAAAAAGGAGTAAGGATAATAAAGTAAACCTTAAGCTGTTTAAGTGTTCATCTTGCAATATTACTAAAGATATAAGAATTATTTGTATGTTTACTTTATAAAAATCAGTAAAAATTTCACAGCAAAAAGACAGGTGAAGTACAACCTGAAGGTGGAAGATTTTACAGTTATATTAAAACGCTTTTTACTTGTTCAAAGTATAAACTATCTAACAGAGACTTTATAGGGTTTAGAGTGATGGGGTACAAAAGTCTGAGACCCCTCGTGAAAATTATTTTATTTTGCCTTTTTTTTTTCTAATTCCCATCACAAGTTATATTACCATCATAACAATCTGAGAACAGTTTAGCATATCTGGTCTGTCTTGAGACTTTTGGACTTTTGCTGAAAAAAGGTATTTTAGTTACTCTTATTATTGTCTAGAAGAAACTGTTGAGGTAATAAAGATATCTAACATTCATTTTTTACATGCAATACTAAGCCAACACAATAAATGATACTCTGATACTGAATGAAACACTGATGCGTTTACCATTGTCCTGATTTGTGGTGAGGTTCAGTGATTCTCCAGACTGTCTTCTGTTCTGGCATCTGGCCGCAGATACAAGCAGCCAAAGCAGCAGGCACAGAAAAAACCCTTTGGCCATGATTTCATTCATATAGAACCTTAAAGACAATCAAAGAAAACTCTTTAAAATTTAAAATTACAAAGACCAACACAAGTAAATAAATAATTTTCTTATTTGATGAATATACACCTTTAATGTTAGAAGTTCAACCACAAGCTGGCCCTTGGACATTTTTGAACAAATGCAATAAAGTTTAATAAATCAGGTGATGAATCAGAATATGTGCCGCAAAACACTTTAAACAATGACATGCCTATTGTTTACAGATCAAAGACTAATAAAAATCTACAAATACATCATGCAATAAGGTCAGATGCAATGTCCAATTCTATGTTTACAGTAGTTTTGTCATATAATTCTGAAATGTTTTAAGCAGGTTATAATATCTAAAAATGAGTGAAACTAATATCAGCAATAAAACAAAGAAAAGATAAAGCACTTACCTTGCTTGTTTTGCATTTCTTGTTATTATAATCTTGGTAGTGTCTACTTTATGGTGTATATTGTATGGAGCACATTCTGTTCTGACGGACTTCAGTCCTGTGCTGAACAACAGCCCAACATTACAGTCCCAACAATCTGATGCCTGACTGAACACACACACACACACACACACACACACACACAGAAATACACGCCTTGAAGGAAGGACATGACTTAGCTATGGCTTAGATGATAGGATCTAATACAATGAATTACATTTATAGTACACCTGTTGTATTATAGTATAAAAATATAATAAATTAACCTTATTATGTATGTATTTAGGTAATGCAGTGTGACGTTGAACAGGAGTTAAGCAATGTAAACCCTCTACTCTTTTCTCATGTTTACGTGTTTTGGAGATGAATGCTGAGAGATTGTTTGGAGGACAATTCAATTTTCCCCAAAAGCTTCTGAGCCTTGACAACAATTCATATAAATGGAGGGCGCGTGAGTTATGTCTGGAAATGATGGAGGATCCTGATGTGTTGTTAATCTGATGTGTTGTGTTACTTTTTTTTTTAATAACATATTTCATTAATTACTCATCCTCATGTTCTTCCAAAACTTGCATGCATGTGCATTTTTGTGAAACAGAAATTATTATTATTATTATTCTTATTATTATTATGATTTAAATTACGTTATATACTATAATATATATATATATTATATATATATAATATATATATATAATATATATATATATGTGTGTGTGATTGTGTGTGTGTGATTGTGTGTATGATTGTGTGTGTGTGTGTGTGCGTGCGTGCGTGTGTATGATTGTGTGTGTGTGTGTGTGTGTGTGTGTGTGTGTGTGTTTTATAGCATGATGAAGTCATATAAAAACCTTCACTAATCACTAATTCCAAATAAGATATATTCCATATTAACATTATCATTAAACTTTGCATGACTAAACCTGTAGAGGGCAGTGAAGCTTTCATATCAAAATTTAAACTAGAGCTTCCACCACATAAGAAAAGATAAAGTTAAAATTATTATGAGATAATAAGTCATAGAACGTCATAATTATGAAGTTTTGAGAGAAAATCATTCTGAAATAAAAGGGCAAAATGGTCACAAAAAGTCAAAATTATGTCAGAAAGACATAATTGTGATATATAAATGTGACATTATGGCATTGTGATGTATAACATTATGTCTGACTATAACATTAAGTCATCATTTCTAAGTTTACATGAAAAGTCAAACTTATGAGATAATGGCATAAAAATGCAGTGACGACATAATTCGACTTTTCATGTCATAATGTTATTTGTTCTCAATATCTCACCTTTATCTAATTTTTTTTTTTTTTTAGATATTCTGACAAAATTTTGACGTTTTGATCTCAGAAGTGTGACTTTTCATGGCATAATTAAGATTTACCAGAGCATTGTTTTTGTGTGTATGTGGCGAAAATGGGTTTACTCATCTCTGTTTCACGTTTGATTGAATTTAATTTGTTTATCTTATGGAAGACTTATTAGGTTTAGTTCTCCAGCTGTATTAATATAATCCTCGTTCCTCTGGTAGTCGATGGAGTGAAAACGGAGTGGGACTTTTATTTTGTGTGTTTCTGTCACGTTGTGTTTACAATTTGCATTGCTTCCGACTTCACGCTACCTAAACAAACTTCAGCATGTTTGCACGTCAAATGTGAGTTTATATTTATCAAACGCACATATACACTCTTGTAATGTATTTGTATTTTAAAGCAGGGTGTATTCAGTGTCTTCATATAGTGACTGCCGTCTGTCATTAGCGGTGTAGAAAAGGTTGGAATGGTTAGTTTAGCTATAGCTGACCGGCTAACTCACTGTTATTAAAAATCAAGTTATAAAAACATTAAACATTTTCACTCTTTAACTCTATTTTTCAAAAAGCAGTTTTATTATTTTTTTTCTCCAGTTTTTTTTAAAAAAAATTTTATATTTACATCTGAACACGAAGTGATAAGAATCATGAGGCGATCTTATTAACGATTTTATTTTATTTAATGTTTATTTCAACATTAAATAAAGACACATTATGGCTTTAACAATCTACTTGAATTTTCTCTTAACTTTGGTAATGTCATGGTAACATTTGTTTTCATTAGTATTACCTTTAATTTAATGATCTGTAATTTAATTTTATGTGCAACTTTAATGTTTTAACCCTTTGATGTATGAATTATGAAATCATAAATATTATACATACACACACACATATTTTTTCTCTTTATGATTTCATAAAGAGAAATTATATATATAACTTACATATATATATATATATATATATATATATATATATATATATATATTATATTAAAAATTAAATACTTCTTTAATAGTAATATATAAACTAGTTTATTTTTATTAAATTGTATTATATATATATATATATATATATATATATATATATATATATATATATATATATATGAATATACTTTTAATCGTATTATATGCTTCTTTAAATAGTAATATTATAACTTTATTTTTATTAAATTGTATTATATATGTTTATATATATATATATAAGTAAAATTAAAGTTAATAGTATTACTATTAAAGTAGTATTAACTTCATTATTACAGGTCATATAATATATAAAAAATAAATAAATAATAATTATGTTATTATTATCAATCATAATTATGAATAATATTAGTTATTTACATTTTTTAATAATAGCATTATATTATGTAGATTATATTATTATATGGAATATGTATGCCCACATATATATACAACATGTAATATATTTACAGTTAAACCAAGTAAAATATGTGAGTGCTGTATAAATTATGTTATTGCTGTATAGATGGTATTTTTTATGAAGAAAATTCTGTCCTGCCATGTCGAGCGGCTATAAGCCCGATATCCTGTGGTCTCCTCATCACGCAGACCGCTATGTGATCTGCGACACTGAACTCAGTCTGTATCGGATCGGACCTGCAGGAAGCTCGGAGACCAAAGCCGGCGCCCTTCCGCTATCCGAGGAGACGGCGGCCACGCTGCTGGCCATCAACTCCGACACCCCGTATATGAAATGTGTGGCCTGGTATCCCAAACAAGAGCCGGAGTGTTTGCTGGCTGTGGGACAGGCCAACGGACGAGTGTTCCTTACTGGTCTGTCTGGGACAGAGCCACAACTATGTATGTAGGTGGTTGGTGTGTAGAGTTTGTACCCAAGCACGCCCGACAATGGAACACACTCGCGTGGAACCGGGTGGACAGTAACTGGCTGGCGGCTGGTTTGGACAAACATCGGGCTGATTTTTCCGTTCTCATATGGGACATAAGTAGTAAGTTTTCCCCTGAAGCGGTTCCTGCTGAGAAGGTCCGTCTGTCTGGAGATGTGGACTCTGGGTTGGTGGTGACCAAACCGCTGTACGAGCTCGGACAGAACGATGCGTGTCTTTCTCTTTGTTGGCTCCCTCGTGATCATCAAAAGTTACTCCTGGCTGGGATGCACCGAAATCTGGCCATCTTTGACCTGCGTAACACCAGCCAGAAGACGTTTGTGAACACCAAAGCCATCCAGGGCGTAACGGTGGATCCTCACTTTCAGGATCGCGTCGCGTCCTTCTTCGAAGGCCAGGTGGCCATCTGGGATTTGCGCAAATTCGAAAAGCCGGTCTTTACTTTGACTGAGCAGCCCAAACCTTTGACTAAAGTGGCATGGTGTCCCACACGCATGGGCCTGCTGGCCACGCTCACGCGGGACAGCAACATCATCGCGGCTGTACGACATGCAGCAAACGCCCCATGCCGTTCGGCGACGACGGGTGGAGCCCACCATCATCGAGCGCAGCGTCCAGCCCTGCAGCGAGAGCATCATCAGCAGCTTCGCCTGGCATCCGTCCGCCCAGAACCGCATGGTGGTGGTGTCACCCAACCGGGTCATGAAACGACATTCACCGTCTTCGAGCGCATATCGCTGGCCTGGAGCTCCACCACAGCGCTGATGTGGGCGTGCGGGCGGCACCTGTACGAGTGCACGGAGGACGCCGGTCAGGGGGCGGCCGCTGCTGAGAAGGACATCGCCACTAAGATGAGGGAGCGAGCGCAGTCACATTACGGCCACGACACCGTGCAGGTGTGGAGGAACCATGTGCTGGCCGGAGGAGACGACCCGCAGCTGAGGTCGCTCTGGTACACGCTCCATTATATCCTTCACTGCAGCGCTGCAGCATTACAGGAGACCATTGGACCTTTCAAAGCATATAGTGTCAAAGTTATTCTTGAATGTTTACCTGAAAACCAAACTATTAATTGTTGTTTCAGGATATTTTGCTGTTTACTTGACTCGTGAATTATTATTATTATTATTATTTTTTAATGTTTACCTTTTAACCAATTTTTTATTATTATTTTTTTTTTTAATTTTATTTTATTTTTTTGTTTTTTGATTAAATATTATATAATATTTTTATTATTACTAAAATATATAATCATTAATATAGTTTATATTGTGCATTATATTGCATTATTTACATATAATAATATTTGTAGTAATAATATAATTATAATAATTTTAACAATAATTGTAAAAAACCTTTGAATAAAACAAGTAATAATAGTATAATAAAATAAGGTAAATATATAAAACTAATATTACATATAATATATATCTATAATTGTATATATAGTATATATCTAATAAATTATATATATTATAATATAAATCATAGTAACTTTTTTATAGACCCTAATAATAAATAGGTAATAATATAATAGTGTTACTCTTATACATTTAAGAGATATATATATATATATATAATATATATAAATATCCTCTCTCTCTCTATATATATTGTATGTATTTGTGTGTGTGTGTTGTGTGTGTGTGTGTGTGTGTGTGTGTGTAGGTGTGTGTGTGTAATATTTATTTTATATATAATATATATATATATATAATATTAGTATATATATATATATATAATTTATTATATATAATTTTATTTATTTATTTATTTATTTATTTATTTATTTTTTACTAGTTTAGCATGAAGTCTGGTCTGCTTTACATCTTATTCTAAAAAAAATCTTTAAGTGTTTTGTGTAATTTGTTCTTTTGTAATTTTTCTTTTTTTCGGGGAATTAAACAGTCTGTGGCATCTGACATCGTAAACTACACATTGTTAAACAAAAAGATATCAGTTTTAACAACTTTATTAACATGAAATTCTTTTGAGAAATGTTCACAACTCTTATGAATTTACTATTTGTTAATCACTGGAGTGATTGGTTCATTTTCGTGTTGTCATATTCTTGTTTATATGGTATTGTTCTATTTGATATCTCTATATTTCCTATGCAAGTTTTACTTATGAAACAGTACACTGAAAATGTGGAGCAGAAGCAACAGAGCAATAAACAGTCGCTCATCTACTCAGGCATCAAAAACATCGTCAAGTCCAGCTCTGGTAAGTACAAACTGCACAATATCTGTTTCTGTGAACATGATGATTGTTGTACAGATGAACAAAAGTAGTTGCTCTGCTCAGTAGAAGTATTTCTCATAGATATCTGCTAAATGCCTGAGTCAGCCTCATGGTATCTGTCACTGGAGGCCCTCTAAAGAAATGTCTCTCTCTCAGGCACCACAGAGACCCGGCGCTGCTGGTCAGGTTCAGACAGACAGACCGATGTACCGTGGTACCACAGCGAGGAGCGCAGTCTGGCTCTGCAGCTGTGTGGCTGGATCAGTCGAGGGCCCGACATCGATGTGGAGCCCTTCCTGAAGTCTCTGGAGCAGGAGGGCGAGTGGGAGAGAGCCGCTGCTGTCGCTCTCTTTAACCTGGACATCCGACGGGCCATTCAGATTCTTAACAAAGGAGCTTCAGCAGAGAAAGGTACAGGACTGGACTGGAGGGACAACCACCACCCCCCCAAAAAAGGAATTATACTTTTTTTTATATAATTAAGCATATTTTTAAGATTTTGTACATTATTTTTATGCCAGTTAGCCACACTTTCCTCCACAGTTCCTGTACTGCAAAAAATAAAAATAAAAAAAGAAATAAAAACATTTAATGTACTAAAAATCAAATTTATATTTAAATATATAACATTTGATATAAATGACATAGTGTTTGTTTATTTATTTTTATTTATTAGTTTTAGTTAATTTAATTTTAGTTATTTTAGTACTTTAACTTGAACTAAATGAAAATGAAAAAATAAATTATAATTAGTTAATTTAAATATTAAATAAACAATTATATTAATATATAAATATAATATATATATATATATATCTAAAAAAATAAATTATAATATTAAATAATTTTTTTTAATTTATTTATTTTTTTATTGTTTTTGTTTTTGTTTTGTGTTTATTTATTTGTTTTTTTATATTATTTTTTGTTTTTGTTTTATTTTATGATAATTAACATGTTTTTCCTGGACATTTGAGTGTCATGTCCAAAAAATTATTAACTGATGCCAAACTATTTTTTTAATGATATGATGACCAATATTATAAATGTGTGCTACTTTGCTACTGTTTTTACTTCTTCATTGTTGACAATAAAACTCCATTCTGTACATGTAACAAAATATAATGTACAGTAAAAAGATGCATAACTAGATACATAATAAACATACACGGCATGAATTGATGAAAACAAGCCCTGATATGTGTTAAAGAAACACCTCTATTTGCTCCTAACAATATATAATTTATCTCTAGTAGGGAGTTATTTAAATTGGAGATGACATGAACAGTTTTTAATAACTTGTTTATATAGAGAGATAGATGTTCATGTTCCTCTAGGAGATTTACAGGAAGTCCTGTTCCGGATGAATGTTAGAAGCACTGTGTGAAATCCAGGCTAAACAGGCATCAGCTGCCTGTTTGCAATCAAAAGTGATCCTTATATACTGTCAAAATGACAAAAGCATGGTTTATTTTATTAAATGATGGTTGTTTTTTATATATTGACCATGAAGTTGAGGTTGAGTTGGGTATGTGGATATGGTTTTGTTTCATTGTCGTTCATAATTGCCCGTTGTTTGGGTTTTAAGCATAATTTCGTTTGGCTTTGGGAAGCAGATCTAATCTTTTATAATCTTTATAAAGGGCGTGTTTTTTTACACCTACTGTCATAAGGTTTTTGTCTCTGCGTTGTGTTTTGTTTGCACTCATCTAAACAGCATATATTGTTCTTTCTTCCTTAGAACACAAAAGGAGTATCATTGATATACAATCTCTCTCTCTCTCTCTCTCTCTCTCTATTTTTTTAAATTATATTTTATTTTACACACACACTGTTTTTTAAATGTTTATATAGTTTATTTATTTATTAGTTTTAGTTTATTTTAGTACTTACAGTACAACACTTACAGTACTAATTTTAGTTCAGTTAAGGTTTATTTTATTTTAAGTAACAGAAATGTTCTTTTCTTGATTTTGGTTTAGATGTTGAAAATGTGCAAATGCATCTTGCTTTCCGTTTCCTTGATGTTGTGCTCAGGTGATCTGAACCTGAACGTGGTGGCCATGGCTCTGTCGGGCTACACTGATGAGAAAAACTCCCTGTGGAGAGAGATGTGCAGCTCTCTCAGACTCCAGCTGAAGAAGCCGTACCTGTGTGTCATGTTCGCCTTCCTCACCAGTGAACCTGGCGCCTATGATGCCGTCTTGGTATGTTAAAAAAAAACTAATCAGAGTATTGTGCTTAAAAGAATATTCAGTATTGCACCGAATTTAAAATATGCAATTGTAGTTGCTGTATATTGAGGTTAATTATTTAATAAGAGTGTGTTTTGTGTTTTCTAGTATGAGAGTCGTGTGGCTGTCAGGGACAGGGTGGCATTTGCGTGTATGTTTCTAAATGATGCTCAGGTAAGACCCGCTCTCCCCTGAGTTTATCTTAGTCTTATTGTGCACTTTATAATACACTGTCATTTTTGCTCCCTTAAGTTGCCTCGTTACATAGACAAGCTGGCCAATGAGATGAAGGAGGCTGGTAATCTGGAGGGCATCCTGCTGACAGGACTGACGAAAGACGGAGTGGATCTCATGGAGAGTTGTTTTGTAGAAAAAACGGGAGGTGTGGAGGGGGAGTTTTTGTGTGATGATAGTAGTTGGTGTGTGTAGAGATATAGAACAATACATGATAAATACAGTCTGCTCTCGGATGGATGGATGGATGTTTGGGGTCAGTTCATTTTTGATGTTTTTGAAAGACGTCTCTTATGCTCACTAAAGCTGCATTTATTTGACCTAAAACAGTAATATTGTGAAATAGTATTACAGTTTAAAAAAAAACTGTTTTGTATTTGATTATATTTTAAAATGCAATTTATTCCTGTGATCAAAGCTGAATTTTCAGCATCATTACTCCAGTCTTCAGTGTCACACGATCCTTCAGAAATCATTCTAATATGCTGATTTGCTGCCCGAGAGACATTGCTTATTGCTTGAAAACCGTTGTGCTGCTTCATATTTTTGTGGAAACCGTGATACTTTTTGATAAAAGTAATTTTCAAAGGAGCAACATTTATTTGAAATATTTATTTGTAACATTATAAATGTCTTTACTGTCACTTTTAATAAATTTAATGCATGTTTGCTGAATAAAAGTATTAATTTCTGTTAGAGAAATCTTACCCTAAATTTTTAAACAGTTGTGTATATTACAGAAGAAGCAATATATGAAAAGGTAAATGCAAACAAATGAAGATGTTCATTAGATGGATGGATAGGATGAATCTAATTGTTGTACATTTACATTTATGCATTTATGCTCTTTCATCCAAAGTGACTTACAAAAAATGAGCAAAAGCTATTTGCCACTGCGTCAACATATATTTGTAATATACATTGGTGGGTTTTATTAGACAACTAGACTAGAAAGCAAGAGAAGAGAAATGCTATGAAGAAAAAGAAGTGTGACAGTGTGTTGTTAAACCAGGAGAACTCATGTAGATTGAGGTCTTCCTCACAATCTCCAGATGAGTGAGTTAAATGTAGATTTATGTGGTGTTTGTGATGGCAGGGCTCCCCGGGAGAGGTGTTGAAGGACCCTCGGGTGCAGTGCTGGATAGAGAACTATCGCAACCTGTTGGACGCCTGGAGGTTTTGGCATAAACGGGCTGAATTTGACATTCATAGGAGCAAATTGGATTCCAGCTCAAAACCACTTGCCCAGGCTAGAATCAATTTGTTGTTTTTATTTCTGGCAGTTGTTAAGTCTCGGTTATGGATGCATGATATAACCACTGACACATTTGTATTGTTCAGTATCAGTGATTTTTATTTATTGATCTGACTGGGCAATGTTGTGTGTGTGTGTGTGTGTATATACACACACAAAACACATTATATTATTAATCACTTATCTCATCCATAATAATGTTAATCTATTGACAGCCCTAATATATATATAAGCAAGTTTTTCTTAAATATTGTAAATTCTGTAACAATACTGTATATTGATTGAGATTTAGTGCATCCCTAGCTTGAATATTTAGATAAAATATGAATTAATATAATTTTTGATACTTAAAATTATTTTTTGATACTTACAATTTTTTTGATACTTAAAATTATTCATAAAATATGAATAAATATGTATTAATATAATTTTTGATACTTAATCTTACATTTTATGATGGCTATATAAATATGTATTAATATAATTTTTGATACTTAATCTTACATTTTATGATGTATATTTTAATGATTTAGTATACATACATTTTTATATATATATATTGTTTTTTTTTTTCTTAAATATTTTAGTGATTATATTATTGTTTATAATATTTATAATGTTGTTTATATTTATCGGTGCATCCCTAGCTTTGATATTTAGTAAATATTTTTCATGAATTTATATAATTGTTTGTACCATACTTATGCTTCCGTTTTGTTTTTATGTTGGCTGATTTCTTCTATTCTTTTTCTTATTTAATCTGATTGCTTTACATACGTTCTGTGCAGGTGTTTGTGAGCTGTAACTTCTGTGGAAAGTCTATATCATACAGCTGCTCAGCGATGCCTCATCAGGGCCGTGGATTCAGTCAGTACGGGGTCAGCGGTTCACCCACCAAGTCAAAGGTCACCAGTTGCCCTGGCTGTCGTAAACCACTTCCACGCTGTGCCCTCTGCTTAATGAACATGGGCACCCCTGTGTCCAGCTGCCCAGGTAACAGATGGATCATTTAAAGTTCTTCTTGATATATGATACCATAATGTAAACATGTTCCGTTCACTGTGAGACTCATCTCATCCATCTTATCAGGCACAGGGAAAGCAGATGAGAAAGCCGATCTCACACGAGACAAAAAACTCGCTCAGTTCAATAACTGGTTCACCTGGTGCCACAACTGCCGGCACGGTGGTCACGCAGGTCACATGCTCAGCTGGTTTAGGTAGGAGTCATATTCACCCATATTGAGCCATTTATTTGATGACCTTATAAATACAAATACACTACTGTTCAAAAGTTGCTGTTGTTGTTGTTTTAAAGTTAATACTTTTATTCAAAAAGGATGCATTCAGTTGATCAAAAGTGACTTTTATTATAATGATACAAAAGATTTCTATTTCAAATAAATTCATTTGAACCTTCTATTTATCAAAGCATGCTGAAAAAAAGTGTCACAATTTCCACAAAAATATTAAGCAAAATATTAGTTTCTCGAGCAGCAAATCAACATATTAGAATGATATCTGAAGGATCATGTGATACTGAAGACTGGAGTAATGATGCTGAAAATTCAGCTCTGCATCACAAGAATAAATTACATTTTAAAAAACATTTGAATAGAAAACAGTTATTTTAAATTGTAATAATATTTCAAAATATTACTATTTTTACTGTATTTTTGACCAAATAAATGCAACCTTGATGAACATAAAAGATGTCATTCAAAAAAAAAAAATCTTTCCAACCCCAATCCTTTGAACTGTAGTTTATAGTATTAAATATCACATTTGAAGTGCAATTATATTGTCTTTTCTTTCAGAGATCACAGTGAGTGTCCCGTTTCGGCCTGCACCTGTAAATGCATGCAGCTGGACACCACAGGCAACCTGGTGCCTTCTGATAGTGTATAAAGGCCTTTCTGACTTAAATCTCCCACATTACTACACTAGAAACCAGCTACCAACATTAGTACTGTAAGTGTTGATGACAAAGTTAAAGAAGAGCATATGTGTCTTTTCTGAAGCGATCTGCACACCTCACTGGTATTGAAGTTGACGACAGGTGCTCTATTGTCACAGGAACTAAAGCAGTTAAATTGTTAGGGTTATGTTACCCATGATTAACTCACTCACCCACCCACGGACAGTTGTGTTTTCTCAGACGTCTGACCTTCTCGAGAGACAATCCATGTGAATGTCTGACCTATCCGTTTGTGGTCCAGTAGCAGGAGTTTCTATGAATAAAACTATTTCAGTACCAACTTTAGAGACTGGGAAAGAGATACCACAGTAATTTAACCTGAGGAGTTTGAATGCATGTAAGAAATGTTTTGTTTATATCTCAGAAAGTGCATTCACACAGTCCATAACTGCTTCCACTATTTGCCTTTGAGCTACTTTGCCCCTGTGATTTATATTGTTTTATTATTCAGTATTTATTGCATATTACTTCATATCCCACACTGAACCTCAGTCAGCTGTTGAAAATGTGATTAGTCAGAGATCTACAGTACAGCTCAAATGATCTTCGCTGGAGAGTAGTAAAGTGTCTATTCAGTTTGTTTCAAAAATTGCTTTTAACAAATAACACAAAGATGTGTGGGTTTAACATTAGTTCTGGTTAAGTGTTGCATTTTTGGATCCAAAGGTAATGCTTACCTTGATATATTGCACAATCAATGCAACAACTTAGCATTCTAACTATTTAAATGATTGTGTCTTTATTTTTTGAAAAGCTAAAAAGAACTTACATTGATGATTAATGTTATTAAAACATTTTTTGAAGGAGTTTTGAATGCAATATTTTCTTTTCTTTATGCAACTAAGTAATGAGATGTTTTGTTTGCTTCAATGAGATCAATACATATTTTCAGTTTAATGAACTATGACAAAGATATGCAGTCGCAGAAATGAAGAGTTAAACTGTTAAGATCAAGTTTCAAATATTTACTTACTGTAAAAAAAAAAAAAAAAATGGTGTACAAACATGTCTGAGTCACAGTTCACCCAGAAAAGCCTGTTTTAGGCCTATATTTTAGGACCATTTTTTTTTTATAAAATATATATATATATAATATATAATAATAAATATATAATATATATATATATATATATATATATATATATATATATATTTTTTTTTTTTTTTTTTTTTTTTTTGCTTTTGCTTTTGCATTGTGCCATTTTCATGACAATAAAGCCATTAAGGTTGTAGTCCAGAAAGACAATTAGCATTTTGGAGAAATGGGACTCAGGACATTTCTGTTGTATTTGTGCATAGCTTTTTTGGGGATTTGTGAGTATTGTGGTAAAATATGGTCTGTGGTTAACTTTACTTGTTGAGACTTTCACATTTTGTTCTGCTAAATAAATTGCAGTCATACATCCAATTCACTTTTGAGCTATGGCTGTAATTTATGGTGTAGAACAAAACAAAAAGAAATTCCTGAGGGAACCCTTGACAACAGTCTTCTCTTGGAGAATTTGGATGAAAAATGTGCTTTGTCATGAGATTTAATAGCATTTTGTTATGATTGTCATCAAAGTGAGCATCAGGCCCAATACTGTTTTGAGTAAACAAGAACAAATGAGGAAGAAGGGAAGGTTTTAGGTTAATAATGACTTTAATTTTTTCTCACACTATTTACATACTACAACTTCCTGTTTGTAAAGACTACTTTCATGATGTTTTTGCCATTTTTGGAGCTTAACAGATGGAGTCAACCCTAGCTTTTGCGTTTGGAACAGAATGAGGCCGTGTAAAGAATGTTTTTTTTTTTTTAACTATGCCTTTAAGATAATTCAAGTAATTATTTCCAGAATATAAACAAAACTCCTACACTTTCTCTGTTCAGAATATGAGACAACATAAAAACATTCCACAGCTCCAAGGCAGAATGCTTGTTTTCCATGCAAAACTAAACTCCACCCCAGCAGTGATCTCATTGGTTCTTCGGTATAAGAAGGAACGCCTAAGCCAATGAGGAACGAGCGTCGCTGGTCTCTGCTCCAATCAGATTGAGCGTGCAAGTGCCTTCCTCCCGCCCACTGCCTTTACTGCTACACATCTGTCAGCGCAGAGAGTTTGGACCTGCTTCTGAACTTTGAGTCCACTTTGATTCAGAGTTTTACAGGGAACGACAGGCTCGTACGCGCACAGTAGGTTAAGAGGAAGCGACGTGTAATAATAACTCGGCTTTTCGCATGAACACGTTTTCAGTTCTCGTTCTGGAGTTTATTATTGTGTCTCGTGCGCATATACGCACTAAGTGCAACAGTAACTCCAGACCTCAGCCTGTCTCTAATAACACTGTCCTTCTGAGATGGAGTGATCAGACGAGATCAACGTCATTCTCCACTTCAAGACACAGCAGAAGTCCTTCATCATCATCATCATCATCATCATCATCATCATCACAGGCTGCAGACATGAAGCACATCACTAACGTTAAGCCCACCAGGATCCCATCAGAGAATCACTTTATAACAGCAGGGAGAGGTAAGCTTTATTTTTATAAGTAGTTTTATAAAATCAGTAACAGCAACACCTTAATTCATTTTACTTCATTTATTGAGTTTGTTCTATATAACTCATATTTAACGTGAGCTTGATTTAACTGCATCTTCCACATTGGATATTTACTGAATACGCTTTTCTTCCTAAGGTTTTATAGATATGTTATGGTCTGAATAGAATCTGCTACGTGCATTTGGGATTAAATCACTGATTTCCCCCAATGTTGTTTATTATAGCCTTAAGTAATTTTTGTGTAAGCCCAATGTCATTTAATACAGATTCACTTACAGTCGGAAACATTCATGAACAGTTTAGCAGAGTTGTCAGTTCCTGTGCAAAGAAAATAAGGAATGATTAAAAGCCATTGTATTGTATCAAAGTCAGAGATAGCACCCAAACCAAACCTAGACCCACTAAGACCCAGATCCATACCAAGATTAGGCTCCTTGAGACCCTGATCCAGTCCAACGGCACATTTCTGTGGCCATCAGAGATCTCAAGACCTTGAGATAAAGACTGCAACTTTGTGTGTGTGTGTGTGTGTGTGTGTGTGTGTGTGTGTTAATATACGTACAGTACGTACAGTATGTTTCTGTATGTTATGGCCATGTAAGTTTCTTTCTTTCTTTCTTTCTTTCTTTCTTTCTTTCTTTCTTTCTTTCTTTCTTTCGTAAGAAAGAACCATACATTCTGTCATCCAACCATAAATTCAGTGTATTTCAGAATGATACAAAATGTTCATAGCGTATGAACCACAGACCACTTTATGAACCATTTTGTGAGCTATCATATATATTTTTTTATTGCACTGCTCCCTGGACTTGATTCTGATTGGTCAATAATGGCATTTGACATTTATATCTCATAATAATGACGCTAAGCTGCATAATCGACCAGTTTCCCAGTCAATTGATTTTCTACATAGCTGTGCAATTTTATGCTAAGCTGCATAAAATATCATCAATATTCCATGTTCTTTTATTTGTTTATTTGGCAGGTAGCTGTGTAATAAGTAAGATATTATACAATCAGATGATCGTTATCACAAAAAAAAATCAATATTATATTTATTTTTTATATATTTAAAAAAATATAATATAATATTATATTTATTACTAAATGTAATATTATATTAAATTTAGTAATAAAAGGTTTATTACAACCTTTGTACGTTTCCTCAGATGACATGCACATCTTCGCTCTAATTCTGTAGTCACACTTGCTATGTTTGGAATAGCATACTAAAGGCCCCGATATGCTTCAAACGAAATCGAAGAGCGAACTGATATGACGTCATTTCGAATAAAATCAGGCTGAAAAGAAGTTCACTTTGAGTTTGTTTCGGCAATTTGAAACAGCTCACCAAAGCAAACTTTCTGGGGGAGTTCGTTTGGGCTCCTAAACATTGAGCATCCATTGGTCCGTGGCGGTGACGCAATCGTTGGGTGTGTTCTGGAACTCCACATTCTTTGAAGTGTGATTTTTTTTTTCAGTTCATTTCTCATTCTACGGAGGTCCGACAGGAGAACAACATCTCCTGAATACACTGGAGTGTCGAATAGCTGAGCTGGCACAAATATATCCGCACCTGTATGATCGACATATGATCAACATCCAAGACAAGTTTTCCAAAGCCATGAAAAGAATAAAAGAAAAGAGTAAAGATATAAGGTAGCAAGGACCAAATACACGTGTTTCAAATAAATGTTACACCATACAGTCCCTCCAGGATTTTGCGATTCTGCGATCACTGAATTTATGGCAAAATCAAGCAAACTCCACAATTTTCGCAAAAGTTCGCAAATTTTCATAATTGCCGCAGATTTTGGGCTTAGACGCGTCGAACGAATCCGCGCTACTCGTTTGGGCTACACAGCACAAACCGCTTATCTGTGGCTGATCTCGATCACGCGACACCGTTATACACAGCGCTGGCAGGTACATTGAAGAAAGCAGTAGAATCAACATCTCTGTTAGATCTTGTGAGAAGCATTCAAATTCGGGGCAGAATTCTGTTAAAGCTGATATCAGAACAAACGCCACTGATGTGGAAACCAGGAAAAACACTGTTCAATAAACACAAATCACCACCATTCACCATGGATTTAACAGTAAAACTACAGGAACAGCTTCTGGCAGAAATGGTCTAATGTTTGAGTGATTTTACATGTTTCACACAACTTTTCCCAGCACTTCAAAGCTTTAAGTATTACCAAATTTGACCGTTATTTTTAATGTGACAATATTTGTTCATCCTTCATTGGTTGCCCCCATTTATAAAGCTAAAAGTTTCATTACTGTATGTAACACTTATTTATAATTAAAAAAAAAGATATTAAATTACCACTAGTAGATGGCTGCAGAGATGTACTTATATGCCATTTACACTCCCTAATATATATATTAGGGATATTATTTGCATCTCAATATTATTTGCATCTCAACTACCTAGACAGCACAAGTACTTCTGTAAGATGTCTGCAAAAGATCTGGGAAACATCTGCTGTGTACTCTGATAACTTCTCAGAAGCTGTTTTACATGCATTCTAATAAATGTCTATTTGACATCTGACAGGAAACATCTTAGAGACTTACTGCACTTAGCAAGCACTCTTAAAAATACATCTTGCATGTGTAAATGTTGACATCAAATAGACATCTGCGAGATGTACATGTGTGATTAGGGAGAGTGCTTTACTGTCAGGTGCTGGAGCCACCTTCTGTAGAACTTAATGGCACTGGGCTTTTCCTTAAATGTTAGTCTGGAGCCCTACAATGTTCCTCAAAGTCATAACAGTGTTAGAAGAATGTTGTCTGTGGTATAGTTTCACTGCAAAACAATAAGAAATGACGCAAATATCACTGCAAATTTTGAGAAAAGCCGCTGGAGGGGCTGAGCATAGGCCTACTGCTGTTGATGTTCTTCCAGTAAGCGAATTTAAAGGGTATACAATAAATGAAATGCCAAACGAACATAAATTAATAAACACTTGTTTTTATCAAAAGTAAATCATGACACCACATAAAATATAAAAAGGTGTAACAATTTATCCAGTTTAATAAAATATATGAACACTAATAAAATAAAGTAACAAACTGACTCCAATATTTTTTTCCACACCATGCTAAAGTTTTCAGACTATGAGCCATTCACACTTCCCATAAAGACTTGGTTATGGAAATAGAATGGTTCTTTTGTATTGCAAACATGATACTTGACTCATCATTATTCTTTTGTCTATAATATTCTGACCATTTGGGCCCGTCTCACTCCTAGATTGTTTTGTTTTGGGTGATACGTGCGAGCGTCGCGACACGAAAGAACGAAAACGAACTTCGTTTGAAATATATCGGGGCCTATACTAACATACTCTTCTGCGCTGTGTACAGTGCACAGTATTGTGTCTGTATGGACGGCTTTGATATTAGTCACAATTTAGAAGTGGAATACTGTATCCCACAATGCAATGCTTCCAACTTGACTTTCCATTTCGAGTGTGATAGATGAACTGGAAGTGACTTCAGTTTTGACCCTTCTGTTTTTTGATTTCTTTTTTGATCAGTCTGCCAAACCTTCATATATTTTAAAATATCACAAAAATGAATATTTTTTTTTCCCAAGGTGCATTCAAATCCTCCTGGCATGTTTGTATTTACGAGTTGGGAAGTCATAATTACGACGTCGGTTGTGTTCAAGTCACTTTGAGCAAGATGATGTACCTTTTCTACAAAAAAATAAACTGTTAACTACTTCCAAAAAATTATGAATAAAGAATGCCCATCAGTGAGTTTATGCATTTTTATTAAATTTCTGAAGTTGCTGTACATTAAATAGTTACATATTCCTTCATTGTTGTATAGTACTACAATATTTTATACATGCTGCTTTGCTCATTCTATGTAAAAAAATAAAAATAATCAAATTTACCATTAATACAGAGGCTTCAGCTATTGCATCTGGCATGTTTTCTCACTAACATGCCCCAAACTTGGAAACTCAGGGCTTAAAGATAGTTCTCTTGTAATTATGACTTTGTGGTAGTAGTGTTCACATACATTCAACTCATAAATACAGTCTTTCCGACATGACTTGAATACACCATAATTTCATATTACTTGGTGAATTAAACATGCAACATCATGTGACAACAATGTAGCACATTGTTTTTGGAGACATTTATAATGGCATTGTGTTTTTTTTTTTGCAGTACTGTATACATTGTGTTACCAATTGTTCACAAGTCTTTAATTGTGCAAGTTCAGCAAAGAATTTCAAAAACAAGGTTTTGACAGTCATTCACATTTTTACATCCTGTTCTGATACGAGTAAACCACTATTGTCTAAACGGTTCTAGCCACATTTTTACATCCTGTTCTGATACGAGTGACGGTTCTAGCCCGTCCTCATGGAGATTTGAAACGCTTCTCCTTCACACAAAGAGCTTGCAGCTGCCTCACTGCAATCTGCAAGTGAATGTAGCGTAGCTGTCCCCCAACAAGTGCATTGAGAGAAGGTGTGTGTACTGGGCTGAAAATGTTTCAGAGTTGATGGTTATCATTCAGACCGCTTCAGTGTTCGAGGCCTGAACTGTAACCAGCCGTGCTGCGACACGTCTGATAATGAGTGTCACTTGCTGAGTTGTTTTCTTTCAGTACAATGGTGTAAAACAATGAGCAGAGGGTAAACCGACAGTGCCATTTCGTTGGCTCTTTTGCATAGGCTTTGACATTTGTGTTTGCAGAGCTGGAGCAGAGAGCAAACACTCACAGGAATCACTCTGTGGGCTGCATGCAAGCGAGTTGTTTTGAATTTCAGCTGTTGGTGCATGTGTGTACACGCATGTGGGTTTCACTGTGAGCTGCTTCACTTTGTTTCATTTCCTCCTTGTGTGTCCTCAGAGCGTAACTTTCAAGTGAGAACACCCATTTGTAGTCAATTAGTTCATTTTAGCTAATATATTTACATATACATTTAGTCATTTAGTAGACATTTAGTCATTATATGTGTGTGTGTGTGTGTGTGTATGACCATTTATATATATATATATATATATATATATATATATATATATATATATATATATATATATATATATATATATATATAATATATGTAATATATGCATGAACATGTTTAATAAAAACACAAGTTTTAGTGTATTCTGCATTGCAATTGTTTAGGTTATCATTATATTATATTGTGTTATTATATTATATTAATTTATTGTTCTGATTATAAAATGTATTATATATATGAATAATATATATATATATATATATATTATATTGTGTTATATGAATACACACAGTAATATTACATAAAATGTAATATATACATGTTATATAATATAATATAATATGTAATATATGAATGTCAATTTTAATGTTATATTTTTTTATTTTATAATATATGATTTGTGTTTATAATTTGTATTGTATGTGTTTTAATTGTAGTGTTAAGTTTATTATTATATTAGTTTGTAGTATATTATATAAATTTGTCGTTTTTATAAAATGTATTAATAATGTTTATATGTATATATATGTGTATATATATATTAGAAATTATATTTACACTAACAGAGGGACCTGAGCTCTAGACCACATCTAGAGATCAGACTATCATCAGACTTGAATTAGACCTGTAAGCAAGTATGTTTTGCATGGTCAAACACTAGTCAAATTTTCATCAGAAAATGTAAACATCAAGTTTCTGTTACTTCCATTCCATCATAAATACAATCTGTTCTTGTTCTGTTTCAGTACCATTATTACAGTGCAGGCAAAAGCTCATCAGTTTCCAGTGACACCCACCATTTTTCTCACTGTTACCGCACTGCAGTAATGTCTCATATCACTGTCCACTGCATACAGTACATAATCCAAAACGCCTCTTCTTTTCTCAAGCTCGATCAGCCAGTCGACAGCCGCCCTCGTTGGACAAGCTGCCTGAGCAGTACCTAATTGGACAGTGGCCGCGAGAGCCGTACCAACCCCAGGCATCCTGTATGAGTGATAAAGCCACACAGGTGAGTCAGTGTCACATGCAGTTTGCTTAACACTTCACATAGTTACCCCTAAAATAATTCGACAACCACACAGTGTCTGAATGCCATTGCATTAGAAAACATATCAAACAAGATGCATCTGCAAACCATTGATATAAGGACTTTTTGTCAGAACTAATTACACTCAATGACTTACAGTACTGATACTGATGTTTTACAAACACAGAGTTACCAAATAGTCATTTAAAATTTAATTTCTATGGTTTTAGCATTTAAAATCCCAATTTTATTAAATGAATGCTTGAAAAGTGTTTTGATATTTGTGATATTTAGATATTGAGACAGTTATGACTGGAAATCAGCATGAAATGTTGTTCGCAACCAGTTTGCTTTCCATAATCAGAAATTAAATTAAACAGGATGTTAAACAAGACAGTATGTTGATTGAATCTATCAGGAATTGATTTATTTAAAAAAGTGGGCGTTACATAACAGAATAGAGCCAAGAGAGCTGAAAAATAAGAGGCCAGTGACGTAAATGGAAAAGGAAATTTGTTGCAGAGATGGTGCGAATGATTCGATATTGTGCATTGATGAATCAAACAGAGAAATTACACTTAATGTCTCGATGCCTCTGACAACAAAACATTATTAAAATATCATTGATACATTGATACCTTTCTCAGAACTAACTTTACTGTTTTCATCATTTTATGTAATGTAATGTTATGCTAGTATTTCACAAACAGAAAAAAATGACCAATTTTGAGTTTCATTTCTGTTGTTTTATCACTTAAAACATAGATTTTTTTTTAACCATCCAAATCGAAAAGTTTGCTTATTTGCTTCTTTCTTTAAAATAAATGACACTTAGTTTGCCATTTCATTTTGTATTGTAATGACATTGTTATTTAGTTAATTCACACACATTGAATCAGCATGAAATGGTGTTCATAACCAATTTCACTTCCATAATCTGATTTGTTTCCAAGTTAAATAGGGTGTTAAATAAGACATGTCAGTTTTATCAATCAGGGATGGATTTATTGATTTATAATGGAAAAGGATTTATCTGTGTACATACATATTATTTACATTCTGTTTTTAAAACATACTTACATTTTAGAATTTTAAATATTAATTACGAAAAATGGAAAATATATTTAAAATATATTGTTTTATAGAGGTATTTTCAGTACATTTAATATCTGATGGTAC